>NW_026652285.1:49691891-49702803 GCF_009828535.3 Hylobates moloch | reverse complement strand
TTTTTTTTTTTTTACTTCTCTTATTTCATTATAGGAGATTCAGGTAACCTTCTCTGCAGTCTTGCTGGACAAATGACCCTGGAAAGAATGAGGAGAAGAGTTGCTGGCTGGTGTGTGTGTGTGTATGTTTTGGTTGCGACTGTGACATCTTTCCTTCCGTCTCCATTCCATTGCTGGCCAGCAAACTTATGTTACATCCCTTTCATGCCTGTCTGTGTCACTCAGGTAAGGTTTGCGTCCTTGCTTCAGAGGGTCTCAGGAGACTCCTGGGGGGCTTGCTCATGCACCCCACCCAGCACATACACCTTGAATTCACCTCACCTTTATTGAGAAGAAAGTCTAATGAAAGAAATGTTTTAAAAACCAGACTTCAAATGAACTATGCTGTTGCCAACAGGAAACTTTACTAGAGTAAGCTGCATATTTGAGAATAGAAATTGAGGGGTTAGCTGACCCCTTCAAGGTATCTGGGAGGGGCAAAAAGTGAATGATCCTATGCATTCTAGTTATTGCACTTTGCCTGCAATTATAGTATTATCTGATTTTTTAAATTTAAATTTAAATTTTTTTTTAGCAAGAAGCAGCTATAGAAAAATTACAGTATTATCTGAAATATCTCCCAAGCCTGCCAGTGGCATTGGCTCTTGATTTTGGAGGAAAACTTTCATGTGGAAATCTTTTTCTTTCATTTCTCTCTTTTAATTATCCCCTCTCCTCCTACTTTCTTCCTTCTCTTTTTGCCTCTTCTTCCCTTCTTAAAGCTCCTCTACCCAAAAGAACACATTTTCATTTATAAATTTTCATTTTCATTTATAAATTTCCATACTTTTTATATTGAGACATTTCTTACTTAGACAGCGATCATGAAGTAGTAAGTTGATCCCGTAGTATTCCTTTAGTTAAATAAACTTGGATGAACATGACGCTGCAACATTCCAAGGGCAGACAGCATTTACACAGTGAGCTGAACTGCCATTTAAAATGACGTCTGAAGTACTGTTTATAAACCTCAGTCTTTCCCTTTCAAAAAAAAAATTTCTTAGAAGTTCATGGAAATAAAGAAATCAAAGTAACTGAGCAATCATGATATTGAAATTACTGTAACACCCTGGTGCCAGATAGCTACATTTAGAAAGACGCTTTTGAAAGGATGCTTTCTTACTTGCTTTTAAGTTGGATTCATTATGTCTATTGTCTCTTTTAATGAACGTCTGTCTTTTCATCATGCTGAGGATGAATTGCTTATCTGTGCGGTGTGAGGATTAGTATAGCTAAGCCAGCATATCCTTTGTGGATTTCCATTTAGTTATGCATCTTCAGAAATGAAATTATTGTAACAAGCAATTTTTGTGTTAAGATATGTCTCCTCCTGCCATTTTCCTTCATATTGCATTCTAAAAAGTAGTTGATAAATACCCTGCATATTGGAAAAGATGGAACGAAAGCAAAAATATCCAGAGAGAAGCTACTACGTTGCTCTCTCACAAATGTGTGTTGCATCAGTTGAATACTTACGTAGGTAGCATCTTCTAAGATCTGTAGTATAAATACTGTATACAACAACACCGTATCACCACTTGTAGTATAAACACTGTATACAACTGCCTCAAATTAGTAATACACACAAACCCATAATTGGCTATATTTTTAGTTAGTATTGCTCTCTCCCCCCATCTTTTTTTGCAGTAGAGTCACACTCTCTTTGTAGAAAACATCTTATTAAACTGCTTTTCAAGAATTAGTTAACTCCATCCAAATCTATACACAGCCGTTACTTTACTGCCATGTAATCACCAGTGGGTATTTAGAGTTCTGAAAAAACTAACACGTTAGGTTCTGGGAGGACTGGACCAGGCTTAAGTGTATGTCCTGTCCTCCTACTCAAAGCTTGAAGAAAATCTCTTTAATGATTCCACAGTCCAGAACTATATGACATCAATTGCAATCGTTTAGACAGGGATACTAAAAAATAAAAATTCACACATTGCTTCCCTTTTTAAGTGTCAAAGACACATGACATTCCATATAGTTACCTGTGGGGGTCTGACTGAAACCTGCTGTGAGTTTCAAAGACACTGTGGGAATGTAAAGCTTGCTTAAAAGATACGGCAATTCCAAAATTATGCCGGAGCTTTCAAAAGATGGGGAATGGCATCCTGAGATGTATCTACATGTTCCTTGACCCCTGGAGTTTTAATGGCCACACTTTCCACATTCCCCACCTGCTGTTTTCTCAGCACCTCCTGCAAGTAGCACTTCCACTCCTCAGTCCCATGTTACCAGGAAGCAATTCTCAAGTTTTCCCAAAAGTACAGAATTTTACACTACTCAAATATAATTTAGCCAGACCCATCTTTAGTTTTCCTCCTCTTAGGAGAGGAAGTTTTCTTCCTCTTCATAGAATTCAGAACCTAGCCCCTTAACAGAACTCAATGTGTTAATTTTCTCAGAACTCTAAATACTCACTGAATGATTATGTGGCAGTAAAATATTGGCTGTATATAGCTTTTTTGTTGTTTGTTTTTTTGAGACAGAATCTCACTCTGTCACCCAGGCTGGAGGGCAGTGGTGCGATCTTGGCTCACTGCAACCTCTGCCTCCCAGGCTTAAGCAATTCTCCTGCCTCAGCCTTCCAAATAGCTGGGATTACAGGCGTGTGCCACCACGCTTGGCTAATTTTTGTATTTTTAGTGGGGACAAGGTTTCACCGTGCTGTCCGGGCTGGTCTTGAACTCCTGGCCTCAAGTGATCTGCCTACCTTGGCCTCCCAAAGTGCTGGGATTACAGGCGTGAGTCATGGCGCCTGGCCTGGCTGTATATAGATTTGGAGGGAGTTAACTCTTGAAAAGCAGTTTAGTAAGATGTTCTCTACAAAGAGAGTGTGACTCTACTGCAAAAAAGATGGGGAAAGAGATACCCCAAAATATACCCTATTATGGGTTTGTTGCGTCATATAGCTCTGGACTGTAAAATCATTAAATAGAGATTTCCTCTAAGCTTTGAGTAGGAGGACAGGACATACGCTTAAGCCTGGTCCAGTCCTCCCAGAGCCCAATGTGTCAGTTTTTTCAGAACTCTACATACCCACTGGTGATTGCATGGCAGTAAAATATCGGACAGAACAAGGCCTGGCCAGAACTTTTCATGGGTTCTTACACTGTCTGTTGATCCCAGGGGCACTGCAGGCCTCGAAATCAAAATAAAGGTGTTTTACTTGTCTGCTCACTAGTATTTGGTCACTGGAGTGTGTGGATGAGAGATTATATTCCTCTTCAGTGGCTAAATTCTCCCTTTAAATTAAGCAGTGTCTAAGACTAAAAAGAACTATAGAGGATCAAACAGAATCTCTTTCATAGCCATCAGAAGAAAGAAGTGCTATATAAGTACTTACGTATTAGTATTATATAAATCAGACATTCAGGTCAGTCTGCCCCCTCTCATTTTTTGTTATGTTGAATATTTACACACCCTCTTCACAACTATGTACAACAATATAATCATCTGTAATATATGAATAGCCTACACATGCAAATATAATTGCCCTATATATTTAACACTCTATAAAACGTAGATGTTAACCACTGAAAGATAATTATATGCGTATATACCTGCAGACCTATAGTCAACATAATCCCCATTTCATGCTGCTAATATACCCACAAAGACACACTTGCCAAGGCTTCAGATTTATCCATTAGTTCATATATTACCTTGTTAAGAGCTTTCAATTCGTTACAAGTGTCTTTTTGTTTGTCCCCCAGGATACTATGGGGACGGTCTAAATGCCATCATTGTGTTTGCTGCCTGTTTTCTGCCAGACAGCAGTCGGGCGGATTACCACTATGTCATGGAAAATCTTTTCCTGTGAGTGATACTTATGACAACGTGCTTTGAGTTAATGTCCGTGGCATGTAATGGCAGATAGAGCATCTTTAATTAAAGAAAACAGATGATGTAGAATGTTCTAAGCCTTCAGTGAAAAGTCAGTAAGGTTTCTGTCAAGGAATGTTGCTCAAGGGGCTAAAACCTTTAAAGGAGCTCTTTTGTGGGTAGACTAGACTGAAACCAAAATGAACAGAATTTTGCTTGCATTTTAAAATTCTGTAACATTTCCTTTGGGCAAAGTATTATTTTTGTTCCTTCATAACATGTTCTTAGTCAGCTAAGACTGACTATAACCTGACTTCATTAATATCTGCCCTTACTTAACCTGAGTTACCCTTAGTATTTGATAACATTGTTGACAGTTTTGAAAGTCAGGATTCTTTCTAACCCGTACATTTTTCTAGTGTACCTCCATTTAAAAGATAGATAGCCATACTGATAAATGAGTAATACTCTCAGAGGAATGCTCTTAGGTAACTGTATTCTTCCCAAGGTAAAGAGGTAATATGCACAATCATTCTTAAATTTCATACACCCTGTACTTTTAATGTTACGTAATTATGGTGTCAATAGGATGTGGGAACTGAAAACATTCCTCTTCCTTCCTGTGATCAGATATGTAATAAGTACTTTAGAGTTGATGGTAGCTGAAGACTATATGATTGTGTACTTGAATGGTGCAACCCCAAGACGGAGGATGCCAGGGCTAGGCTGGATGAAGAAATGCTACCAGATGATTGACAGACGGTATGTGGGCTCTATTATTTAATCACTATTTTGATTTTGGTAAACTGAAGGCTAAACAACCACATGGTATACTGTTATTATCTTCATTATACACAAGAAGAAACCAAGCCTCAATAAGATCAAATAAATTGTCTAAGTTGCTATTAAGCATGTATTCTTTTCAAAATAGTAAAGGTAATACTGACGAGAATAAAAGCATCATTAAACAAAAATACACCATGTTGGTTATAGATTCATGCACTCTAAGAACACAACCATTCTATTTTACATTTACTTCTATGAGAAAGTGAGGTTTGAATCATAGAAGTTTCAAATTACATCTCAAAAAGCATTCTTGTAATTAATCATGGCCATTCTATATCTTCCTACCAGGTAATAGTAACTTGCATAGAACACCCTAAAATTACACACACACACACACACACACACACACATTTTTGTTGTTGTCATTGTTGGAGTCTCACTCTGCCACCTAGGCTGGAGTGCAGTGGCATGATCTTGGATCACGGCAACCTCTGCCTCCTGGGTTCAAGCGATTCTCCTGCCTGACCCGCTGAGTAGCCAGGACTTACGGGCGGGCACCACCACACCCAGCTAATTTTTTTATTTTTATTTTTATTTTTATTTTTAGTAGAGATGGGGTTTCAACATGTTGGCCAGGCCAATCTGGAACTCCTGACCTCAGGTGATCCTCCTGCCTTGGCCTCCCAAAGTGCTGGGATTATAGGCATGAGCTACCACGCCAGAGTTAAATTATATATATTCTTATTTAGGAATATGTTTTATGTTTCAATTCCCACTGAAAATGGGTTAAGAGTAATGTATGTTTTCTTTTTTCAAAATAGGTTGAGGAAGAATTTGAAATCATTCATCATTGTTCATCCATCTTGGTTCATCAGAACAATCCTTGCTGTGACACGACCTTTTATAAGGTATAGTAAGTACTACTAGTAGTTTTAAAAAATATGTACTCATTGTCCTAAAAACAAGAATTCATAAACTAAGAGTACCCAGGGAAATATATTTGTCTCTGTCTTTCCTAGAAAGGTGCTTTGGACTATTCATCAAGAATCCCGAATTAAGAGAGAAAATGCTGTCATGATGAATATTTCCCCCAGATCATTATAAAACAGGGCCTCTAAATTGCTTGCTATAAACACGGAAGATGAAGTGGTCGGATTTTCATGCCACATTAGAAAGGAGAATAGATAATACATTTAAAGTGATATGCTATTATGTAGAGAATAGAAAGGTAGAGTAATATGACAATGGAAAGTAAAGATGAATCAAGGGCAGAAACAGAAGCTATATCATGTCTCAATTGTGCCACTTCTTCTGAATAGACCTACACAACGTTTATATAACTACCAAAGTCATATAGAGTCTGGGCAGCCATTTTGAGAGCTGTGTTTTGATCATCCATGAGGAGTCTTGGTTTCAATTCAGTGAATATTTATTTGTCACTTATTTTATGTTAGGTTTTGTATAACCTTACATCTTAGGGATGCAAAGTAAAATAAGATATGGTTCATAATATAGTAAGACTTCAAATAGTTAAATGAAAGGGATAGTATTTACTTTCTAGATAGCTTTAAAAACAGAATAAAATTTGCCCACCATCGGGGTACAGATTAGATTAATTGAAATTTTCCCATCTCAAAGTTATTAATGAATTTCTTTTAAAAATTCTGATAACTTTGCTTCTGGGGAAAAAAAATAAACTTTAAAATCTTTTTTTGTGTGTACGCAGATTTTACTGTAGCTTCCAGATTCTACCTTTCTTGTTAAGTATTTAGTTATATTTATTTATTATTCTTATTCCCCACTTCCAATTGCTAATGCTGAAAAATGTACCTGAAAATCAAGAATTGTTAAAATGGTAGACTGAAGGCTAAACAATCACATGATATACTGTTATTATCTTCATTATACACAAGAAGAAACCACTGAAGAAACGAAGTTATCAGAATTTTTAGAAGAAATTAATTAATAACTTTAAGATGGGAAAATTTCAATTAATCTTCAACTGAGTAGCAGGATTCACCATAGTTTACCTCTGGCAAAGATTAGCTGTTTACCATACTGTGTTAAATTGCTTTTAAAAATATTATGAGCAGCCAAGCGGGGTGGCTCACACCTGTAATCCCAGCACTTTGGGAGACCGAGGCAGGCAGATGGCTTGGGATCAGGAATTTGAGACCAGCCTGGCCAACATGGTGAAACCCCATCTCTACTAAAAACACAAAAAAATTAGCCAGGCATGGTGGTGGTGTGCCTATAGTCCCAGCTACTAGGGAGGCTGAGGCAGGAGAATCACTTGAACCTGGGAGGTGGAGGTTGCAGTGAGGCAAGATCACACCACGGCACTCCAGCCTGGGCAACAGAGTGAGACTGTACCTCCAAAAAACAAACAAAAATATTAGACCTATTTAAGGTATACAAAGAGCCACTTATTTTAATAGTTTCAGGAAATGCTTTAACTAGGGAGTAGGAATCAGTGTATGCTGATAAGCTTTCAAAAAGTTTAATGGGTAGAAAGGTAAACATTAGCATAGTTACTGATTCATCGATGTTTGCTTAATAATTTGTCACTTATAAAACAAATGTTTTTTCTTGATTAAGTAATGTTAAAAGATAAACTTTAGACAAATCAATCAGTTTATTGGAGCAAAAAATGATTTATGAATCCAGCATCACTTAGAACCAGGAGAGGTTCAGAGAGCTCCTCCCAGCAAAGTGGGCAGACAGTATTTGTCCAGAGAAAAGCAAGGTGATGTATAGAAATAGCTTGATTGGGTACAGCTCAGAAGTTATCTTATTTGGGTACAGTGTGATGAAGCATTTGCTTTATATGGTCATGGTATGATCATTTGGCAACCTGTGATTGCTGAAGCTCAGCTGCTTTGATTGGCTGAGACTCAGCTAGTCTTTGCAAAAATATACCCATAAGTTAGGTTGGAATTCTGTTTACATACTATGTTAGGTTGCAGTTAGCTACCTGGGGACTCAAACTACAGAGAAAGCCTCAAGCCAAATATAGTTTAACAATAAGAAAACGCTTGGAGCCAAGATGGCCGAATAGGAACAGCTCCAGTCTACAGCTCCCAGCGTGAGCGACGCAGAAGACGGGTGATTTCTGCATTTCCATCTGAGGTACCGGGTTCATCTCACTAGGGAGTGCCAAACAGGGGGTGCAGGACAGTCGGTCCAGCGCACCGTGTGCGAGCCGAAGCAGGGCGAGGCATTGCCTCACTCGGGAAGCACAAGGGGTCAGGGAGTTCCCTTTCCTAGTCAAAGAAAGCGGTAACAGAGGGCACCTGGAAAATCGGGTCACTCCCACCCTAATACTGTGCTTTTCCAACAGGCTTGGAAAATGGCACACCAGGAGATTGTGTCCCACACCTAGCTCGTAGGGTCCTACGCCCACGGAGTCTCGCTGATTGCTAGCACAGCAGTCTGAGATCAAACTGCAAGGTGGCAGCAAGGCTGGGGGAGGGGTGCCCGCCATTGACCAGGCTTGCTTAGGTAAACAAAGCAGCCAGGAAGCTCGAACTTGGTGGAGCCCACCACAGCTCAAGGAGGCCTGCCTGCCTCTGTAGGCTCCACCTCTGGGGGCAGGGCACAGACAAACAAAAAGACAGCAGGAACCTCTGCAGACTTAAATGTCCCTGACAACTTTGAAGAAAGTAGTGGTTCTCCCAGCATGCAGCTGGAGATCTGAGAACAGGCAGACTGCCTTCTAAAGTGGGTCCCTGACCCCCAAGCAGCATAACTGGGAGGCATCCCCCAGTAGGGACAGACTGACACCTCACTCGACCAGGTACTCCTCTGAGACAAAACTTCCAGAGGAACGATCAGACAGCTGAATTTGCGGTCTCACGAAAATCCACTGTTCTGCAGCCACCGCTGCTGACACCCAGGCAAACAGGGTCTGGAGTGGACCTCTAGCAAACTCCAACAGACCTGCAGCTGAGGGTCCTGTCTGTTAGAAGGAAAAGTAACAAACAGAAAGGATATCCACACCAAAAACCCATCTGTACGTCACCATCATCAAAGACCAAAAGTAGAAAAACCTACAAAGATGGGGAGAAAACAGAGCAGAAAAACTAGAAACTCTAAAACGCAGAGCATCTCTCCTCCTCCAAAGGAATGCAGTTCCTCACCAGCAATGGAACAAAGCTGGACGGAGAATGACTTTGACGAGTTGAGAGAGGAAGGCTTCAGACGATCAAACTACTCCGAGCTACAGGAGGAAATTCAAACCAATGGCAAAGAAGTTAAAAACTTTGAAAAAAAAAATAGATGAATGTATAACTAAGATAACCAATGCAGAGAAGGGCTTAAAGGAGCTGATGGAGCTGAAAGCCAAGTTTCGAGAACTACGTGAAGATTGCAGGAGCCTCGGTAGCAGATGCGATCAACTGGAAGAAAGGGTATCGCTGATGGAAGATGAAATGAATGAAATGAAGCGAGAAGGGAAGTCTAGAGAAAAAAGAATAAAAAGAAACGAACAAAGCCTCCAAGAAATATGGGACTATGTGAAAAGACCAAACCTACGTCTGATTGGTGTACCTGAAAGTGACGGGAGAATGGAACCAAGTTGGAAAACACTCTGCAAGATATTATCCAGGAGAACTTCCCCAATCTAGCAAGGCAGGCCAACATTCAGATTCAGGAAATACAGGGAACGCCACAAAGATACTCCTCGAGAAGGGCAACTCCAAGACACATAATTGTCAGATTCACCAAAGTTGAAATGAAGGAAAAAATGTTAAGTGTGGCCAGAGAGAAAGGTCGGGTTACCCACAAAGGGAAGCCCATCAGACTAACAGCTGATCTCTCGGCAGAAACTCTACAAGCCAGAAGAGAGTGGGGGCCGATATTCAACATTCTTAAAGAAAAGAATTTTCAACCCAGAATTTCATATCCAGCCAAACTAAGCTTCATAAGTGAAGGAGAAATAAGATCCTTTACAGACAAGCAAATGCTGAGTGATTTTGTCACCACCAGGCCTGCCCTAAAAGAGCTCCTGAAGGAGGCACTAAACATGGAAAGGAACAACCAGTACCAGCCACTGTAAAAACATGCCAAATTGTAAAGACCGTCAAGGCTAGGAAGAAACTGCATCAACTAACAAGCAAAATAACCAACTAACATCACAATGACAGGATCAAATTCACATATAACAATATTAACTTTAAATGTAAATGGGCTAAATGCTCCAATTAACAGACACAGACTGGCAAATTGGATAAGGAGTCAAGATCCATCAGTGTGCCGTATTCAGGAAACCCATCTCACGTGCAGAGACACACATAGGCTCAAAATAAAGGGATGGAGGAAGATCTACCAAGCAAATGGAAAACAAAAAAAGGCAGGGGTTACAATCCTAGTCTCTGATAAAATAGACTTTAAACCAACAAAGATCAAAAGAGACAAAGAAGGCCATTACATAATGGTAATGGGATCAATTCAACAAGAAGAGCTAACTATCCTAAATATATATGCACCCAACACAGGAGCACCCAGATTCATAAAGCAAGTCCTGAGTGACCTACAAAGAGACTTAAACTCCCACGCAGTAATAATGGGAGATTTTACCACCCCACTGTCAACATTAGACAGATGAACGAGACAGAAAGTTAACAAGGATACCCAGGAATTGAACTCAGCTCTGCACCAAGTGGACCTAATAGACATCTACAGAACTCTCCACCCCAAATCAACATATGCATTTTTTTCAGCACCACACCACACCTATTCCAAAATTGACCACATAGTTGGAAGTAAAGCGCTCCTCAGCAAATGTAAAAGAACAGAAATTATAACAAACTGTCTCTCAGACCACAGTGCAATCAAACTAGAACTCAGGATTAAGAAACTCACTCAAAACCACTCAACTACATGGAAACTGAACAACCTGCTCCTGAATGACTATTGGGTACATAATGAAATGAAGGCAGAAATAAAGATGTTCTTTGAAACCAATGAGAACAAAGACACAACATACCAGAATCTCTGGGACACATTCAAAGCAGTGTGTAGAGGGAAATTTATAGCACTAAATGCCCACAAGAGAAAGCAGGAAAGATCCAAAATTGACACCCTAACATCACAATTAAAAGAACTAGAAAAGCAAGAGCAAACACATTCGAAAGCTAGCAGAAGGCTAGAAATAACTAAAATCAGAGCAGAACTGAAGGAAATAGAGACACAAAAAACCCTTCAAAAAATTAATGAATCCAGGAGCTGGTTTTTTGAAAAGATCAACAAAATTGAT
>NW_026652285.1:49532092-49686891 GCF_009828535.3 Hylobates moloch | reverse complement strand
GAATAAAATACCTAGGAATCCAACTTACAAGGGATGTGAAGGACCTCTTCAAGGAGAACTACAAACCACTGCTCAATGAAATAAAAGAGGATACAAACAAATGGAAGAACATTCCATGCTCATGGGTTGGAAGAATCAATATCGTGAAAATGGCCATACTGCCCAAGGTAATTTATAGATTCAGTGCCATCCCCATCAAGCTACCAATGACTTTCTTCACAGAATTGGAAAAAACTACTTTAAAGTTCATATGGAACCAAAAAAGAGCCCGCATCACCAAGTCAATCCTAAGCCAAAAGAACAAAGCTGGAGGCATCACGCTACCTGACTTCAAACTATACTACAAGGCTACAGTAACCAAAGCAGCATGGTACTGGTACCACAACAGAGACATAGATCAATGGAACAGAACAGAGCCCTCAGAAATGATGCCACATATCTACAACTATCTGATCTTTGACAAACCTGACAAAAACAAGCAATGGGAAAAGGATTCCCTATTTAATAAATAGTGCTGGGAAAACTGGCTAGCCATATGTAGAAAGCCGAAACTGGATCCCTTCCTTACACCTTATACAAAAATTAATTCAAGATGCATTAAAGACTTACATGTTAGACCTAAAACCATAAAAACCCTAGAAGAAAACCAAGACAATACCATTCAGGACATAGGCATGGGCAAGCACTTCATGTCTAAAGCACCAAAAGCAATGGCAACAAAAGCCAAAATTGACAAATGGGATCTAATTAAACTAAAGAGCCTCTGCACAGCAAAAGAAACTACCATCAGAGTGAACAGGCAACCTACAGAATGGGAGAAAATTTTCACAAGCTACTCATCTGACAAAGGGCTAATATCCAGAATCTACAATGAACTCAAACAAATTTACAAGAAACAAACAACCCCATCAAAAAGTGAGCGAAGGACATGAAGAGACACTTCTCAAAAGAAGACATTTATGCAGCCAAAAAACACATGAAAAAAGGCTCATCATCACTGGCCGTCAGAGAAATGCAAATCAAAACCACAATGAGATACCATCTCACACCAGTTAGAATGGCCATCATTAAAAAGTCAGGAAACAACAGGTGCTGGAGAGGATGTGGAAAAATAGGAACACTTTTACACTGTTGGTGGGACTGTAAACTAGTTCAACCATTGTGGAAGTCAGTGTGGTGATTCCTCAGGGATCTAGAACTAGAAATACCATTTGACCCAGCCATCCCATTACTGGGTATATACCTAAAGGACTATAAATCATGCTGCCATAAAGACACATGCACATGTATGTTTATTGCGGCACTATTCACAATAGCAAAGACTTGGAACCAACCCAAATGTCCAACAATGATAGACTGGATTAAGAAAATGTGGTACATATACACCATGGAATACTATGCAGCCATAAAACATGATGAGTTCATGTCCTTTGTAGGGACATGGATGAAACTGGAAACCATCATTCTCAGTAAACTATCACAAGGACAAAAAACCAAACACCGCATGTTCTCACTCATAGGTGGGAACTGAACAGTGAGAACACATGGACACAGGAAGGGGAACATCACACTCCAGGGACTGTTGTGGGGTGGGGGGAGGGGGTGGGATAGCATTAGGAGATTCGCCTAATGCTAAATGACGAGTTAATGGGTGCAGCACACCAACATGGCACATGGATACATATGTAACAAACCTGCACATTGTGCACATGTACCCTAAAACTTAAAGTATAATAATAATAATAAAAAGAAGAAAAAAACAATAAGAAAACATTTGTTACTGTAAGGCTATTAAAAATTATTATAATTCAACACTACTTATTGAAGGGAGCTTCAAGATAATAACAAGAACAGTAATAATAAAATTATAGCAATAGTGTTATGGTAAATTATGACTAATAATGGCTTAATTTATTGAGTGCTTATTTGCATTATCTCATTTAACCTAATGACAGTCCTCTGAAGTAGATACTTTGTTTTTTTGTTTTGAGACACGGTCTCCTTCAGTCACCCAGGCTGGAGTGCAGTGGCACGATCATGTTTCACTGCAGCCTCAGACTCCTGGGATCAAGCAATCCTCCCACCTCAGCCTCCCGAGTAGCTGGGACTATAGGTGTATGCCACCACAATCAGCTAAATTTTTTTATTTTTTTGTAGAGATGGAGTCTCATGTTGTCCAAGCTGGTCTCAAACTCCTAGGCTCAAGCAATCTGCCTGCTTTGGCCCAAAGTGCTGAGATTACAGGCATGAGCCACCATGCCCAGCCTGAAGCAGATACTGTTTACTATTTCCATTGTATAGGAAAAACTGCTGAGGTTCAGGGAGGTCAAATAAATTGTCTAAAGCAGGAACCAGCAAACATTGTTTATAAAGATTCAACTAGTAAATAGTTTAGGCTTCATTGGCCCTATGATTTCAGTCACAACTCCTCAATTCTGCCATTATAGAGCAAAAGCAGCCATAGGAAACATGCAAACAAGTAAGTGGCTGTGTTCTGATGATACTTTTTTTTTTTTTTTTTTTTTTTTTGAGACAACCTCTCTCTGTTGCCCAGGCTGGAGTCCTGTGATGTGATCTCGGCTCACTGCAACCTCTGCCTCCCCACCTAAGCCTCCCAAGTAGCTGGGACCACAGATATGTACCACCCACGCCTGGCTAAGTTTTTGTATTTTTGGCAGAGACAGGGTTTGCCATGTTTCCCCGGCTGGTCTTGAACTCTTGAGATCAGGTGATCTTCCCATCTCAGCCTCCCAAAGTGCTGGGGTTACAAGCATCAGCCACCATGCCTGGCCTCTGATGAAACTTTATTTATGAAAACCGAAATTGAATTTCCTATGATTTTTACATTGTAAAATATTCTCTTTTTTTTGAGAGGGAGTTTCACTCTGTTGCCCAGACTAGAGTGTGGTGGCATGATCTCTGCTTTCTGCAGCCTCCACCTCCCAGGTTCAAGCAATTCTCCTGCCTCCACCTCCCAAGCAGCTGGGATTACAGGCATGCACCACCACACCTGGCTAATTTTTGTATTTTTAGTAGAGACAGGTTTTCGCCATGTTGGCCAGGCTGGTCTTGAACTCCTGACCTCAAGTGATCCACCTGCCTCGGCCTCCCAAAGTGCTGGGATTACAGGCATGAGACACTGCGCCCAGCCAACATCATAAAATATTTTTATTTTTACATTTTTTTAACCACTTTAAAAAACATAGAAATCATCCTTCACTCAGGGACTATAAAAATCAGATAGGCTTGTGCCTATAATTCCAGCTACTCAGGAAGCTGAAGCAGGAGGATTGCTTGAGGCAAGGAGTTCAAGATCAGCCTGGACAACATAGGGAGACTCTGTCTCTGGAAAAATTTTTTTTTAATTTAGCTAGGCAGCATAGCATGTGCCTGTAGTCCTAGCTACTCCAGAGGCAGAGACAGGAGGATCACCTGAGCCCAGGAGGTCAAGGCTGTAGTGAGCTATGATCATACCACTGCACTCCAGCCTGGGTGACAGAGTGAGTCCTGGCTTCTAAAAAAATAATAAAAAACTGACAGCAAGCAGGCTTCAGCCACGGGCTATCATTTACAAACCTCAGGTCTAGGGTGACACAGCCTAGAAATGATAGGCTCTGTCTTTGAAACCAATAGTCTGCCCAATTCTAAAGAAAACCTACATCAAGTACTTAATTGTATTCTACAGTTTCATCATGTAGGAGCCTCTTCAAAGATCCTCCTTTGAATCAATTTACTTCAGTGTTAGCAACTTGTAGATCTGAAAAAAGAGACCACTAAAATGTATTATAGGTCTTTTCGCTACTGAAGGGTAGCATCTATGATAGAGGTATATGGCAAGTTCATTTTAAACAATGAGTTATTGGCAGTTTGGAGATTTCTCAAAGAACTTAAAACAGAACTACCATTTGACCTGCCAATCCCATTACTGGGTAAATACCCAAAGGAATATAAATCATTCTACCATAAAGACACATGCACATGTATGTTCATCGCAGCACTATTCACAATAGCAAAGACATGGAATCAACCTAGATGCCCATTAACGGTGGACTGGATAAAGCAAATGCAGTACATATACACTATGGAATACTAGCAGCCATAAAAAAGAACTAAATCACTTCCTTTGCAACCACATGGATGGAGCTGGAGGTCATTATCATAAGTGAGTTATCCTAAAACCAAATACCGCATGTTCTCACTTGTAAGTGGGAGCTAAACATTGAGTATACTCCAGACACCAGGGACTACTAGAGGGTGGAGGGTGGAGGAGAGTGAGGATCAAAAAACTACCTATCAGGTACTATGCTCATTAACTAGGTGACAAAATAATCTGTACATTAAACCACTGTGACATGCAGTTTACCCATGTAAAAACCTACACATGTAGCCCTAAATAAAAGTTGGGGAAAAAAATTAGTAATTTGTCTGTGCCAAGCACTGGATTGGGAAATCACATAGCTCAATTGCTGTCCTTAAGGAGCACAAAGCCTGGAGCAGACATGGGCAGACAAGGGCAGACAAGGATACATGGGCAGACATGGGCAGACAAGGATACAATTGGAGCAGACAAGGGCACACAAGGATACAATGGGCAGACATGGGCAGACAAGGATACACTTAGCTCAGACAAGGATACACATAGCTCAATTGCTGTCCTTAAGGACACAAAGCCTGGAGCAGACATGGGCAGACAAGGGCAGACAAGGATACATGGGCAGACAAGGATACAATTGGAGCAGACAATAACAGGATACAATTGCACTTTGAGGAGGTGATGACTCAAGGTGAGGGTGAGTTTGGGGGTATACCTGGTAGAGAGCAAAAGCTGATAATCTGCATCAAGAGAGGCTTTGCAGAAGGAGGCCTTCCCTCCAGGTGAGTTTTGAAGGATTAGTAGGATTGGCCAGCTGAAATTAGAGAGAAGAGCAATTCAGGTTGAGGAAACAGGTAGACAAAACACCAGATGCAAATACATCAATAAAGAGAGAACATGGCATGTTCAGAGAACTGTGAAATTCCAGTGAATGTTAACACTGGAGCTAGAGGTTTTCCTTTTGCATGACTTCTTTTCCCTCTCAGTCACCCACTCAGTCTTTTATCAAAACCTTATTTAGCTCAACAACTCCACAGGAGGAAAAAAGCTTAATGTAGCGTATCACTGGTAGTGTGTGTTGACCCAAGACTTACCAGGAGGGACAGAAGCTACTGTATGGAGAGGACGGTTGTTCACAAGTCTGTTGGGCCCAAGGCCAAAATTGCAAGTAAAGTATTAAAGATAGATGGATAGAAGACACACATCAAAAAAGCTTCTTACTAGAATGCATAGTAGTTGAACAAAAGGTAATACAGATGGCAGACAGCTCAGCAAGATTCCAGTAGACTAGAGAGACCTTTTCATCTGAAACCATTCAAGAATGTTAGACCCTTGGATATACTTTTTAAATTAGTTTGCCATTACACAAGTAATAAGAAAATGCAGGCAGGGTGCAGAGGCTCACACCTGTAATCCCAGCACTTTGGGAGGCTGAGGCGGGCAGATCACGAGGTCAGGAGATGGAGACCATCCTGGTAACACAGTGAAACCCCGTCTCTACTAAAAAATACAAAAAATTAGCCAGGCATGGTGGCAGGCGCCTGTAGTCCCAGCTACTCAGGAGGCTGAGGCAGGAGAATAGCGTGAACCCAGGAGGCGGAGATTGCAGTGAGCTGAGATCATGCCACTGCACTCCAGCCTGGGCGACAGAGCAAGACTCCATCTCAAAAAAAAAAAAAGAAAGAAAAAAGAAAATGCATTCTTCAGAAATGCATAAGACCAAGTTCTTCCTTTAACAATTCCAATTCCTGTTCCTAATCCCCTTCCCCAGAGGCAAATTCCTTTATCAGTTTCATTGGTATCCTTCCAAGTTGTTCTCTGTGCATTTACACATATCTAAAACAAACACATTTAGATGAAAGCTGTTTGTAATTCAAATCCAATTATTGGAACATATTTTTGAATGTTGGTTCATCTAGAATAAATGTTCAACCTAAAACTTAAAAAATTTTTTTTAAATAAAACAAACTAAAAAAGAAAAATGAGTTTACATATATTTTTAAAGTATCATCAAACTTGGTAGATTCTGAAAGAACTAATGGTAAGATTTTTGTTTGTTACAAACATATAAACAAGTAAACAGAGACAAACAAGGCATAAAGCAGTGACTATTCAGAGTAGCAGGAACCACTGGGAGGCCGCACAGTGTATGGTCAAGTGTGTGAATGCCAAAGTCAGACTGCCCAGGTTAGTACAGGCTCTGCCATTTACTGATGGTGAGACCTTGGGCAAACACTTAACTGCTCTGTATCTGTTTCCTTATCTTTGAAAAGAGGATAATAATAGTGTCTACATCACTAGGCTGTAATAAGAAATACATGCATTCATATGTGTAAACCACTTAAAACAGCATTTGGCCAAATACTGCATGATCTCACTGATATGTGGCATCTAAAAAAGTTGAGCTTATAGAAGTAGAGAGTGGAATGGTGGTTACCAGAAGCTGGGGGTTGGGAGTGAGGAGATGTTGGTCAAAAACCACAAAATTTCAGTTAAGAGGCATAAGTTCCAGAGCCCTATTGAACAACATGGTGACCAGAGCTAATAACAATGTATTGCATCCTAGAAAATTGCTAAGAGAGTAGATTTTAAGTATCACAAAAAAAAGCATGTAAAGTAATATATATGTTAATTAGCTCAGTTTAGCCATTCCACAACGTATACGTATTTCAAAACATCGTGTTATACATTTTTACATGGCAATTTAAAAAATAAATTTTAAAAATAAAACAAAACATCACCACCACCAACAACAAAACAGTGTCTGGCACATTGTAACTCGTCAAATAATGTTAGCCTCTTTTCTTAGTAAGAGTGCTGTGGCAAGGTGTTCAGTGTACCAGGATTTTCAAGAAAAGGCAATAGCCTTAGAATGTAAGGTAGTGACTAATGATACATATTTTTTCTTTTTTTTTTTTAGTTCAAAATTCAGCAGTAAAATTAAGTATGTCAATAGCTTATCAGAACTCAGTGGGCTGATCCCAATGGATTGCATCCACATTCCGGAGAGCATCATCAAGTAAGTCCTGACGGTTTCAGAGATTTGTTAAGAAGTAGTACTAGCTTGAGGCTGGGCGTGGTGGCTCATGCCTGTAATCCTAGCACTTTGGGAGGCTGAGTGGAAGAATCAATTGAGCCCAGGAGTTTGCGATCAGCCTGGACAACATAGCAAAACCCCGTTCCTACTAAAAATATAAAAATCAGCCAGGTGTGATGGCGTTTGCCTGTAATCCAGCTATTCAGGAGGCTGAGATGGGAGGATCACCTGATCCCTGGAAGTCAAGGCTGCAGTGAGCTGTGATTGTGCCACTGTACTCCAGCCTGGGCAATGGGAGTGAGACCCTGTATCAAAAAAAAAAAAAAAAAAAAAAAAAGTGTGTGTTTGGAGAAGTGGTTGGAAAAGAGGTCAGTTCTGGAACAGTGGGGAAATGGCATTATCTTATTTTTAAAACAATATTAAATATCCTCCAATAAATACAATTTTTTCCTCAACCTATAGATAATTGTTGTGTTCTTTCAGATCCTCTTTCACCTAATCTTTTCCTGGGGTTATTTGGTTATTGTTCATTTTTACCTTTACTTTACTAGTAAATTTGAATTTTACTACCACGTTGGAAAAAGTAACAGTTACACTGGTTAACTGGTATACTGTCTCTACTGGTTAACAGTGTATCAGTTTCTTGTGTCCCCCACTCTGCACAGACACAAGACGGTCTTAGCATAGCTTGGATTTCTTTATTGTCTTATACGAAGTAATTTATCTGCATGACGCTAGGAAAATAGAAAGAAATAACTCTTTCTCTGTTTCTCCTAAACCTTTTTTGTTTGTCATGATTAAGTAGAGGGCATTTGCCCAGTGGTGGGTGAGGCGGTGAGGAATGGTGTCCTTGCTCAATAGAGGGTAACGCAGTATCAGCGTCAGCCTCCTGCATGGGTACTGAAGGTCTCAGGATGATGCTACAAAAACTAAGATAAAATTTAACAAAATAAATACTTGGAGCTGGGATTTTAAAACAGGGATATCGGAGAATGAACACTTGTATCTGGTACATTGTTGCAAAGAACGATTGTTTCCTGTGTGTCATTTTTTTTGTTGTGGTTCACTGTATCTGAATCACTAGCTTTTTTCATTTCATTTCAATGGAGAGGGACTTAACCATTAGCTCAAAGAAAACAGGCAAGTATCATTCATCTTCCTCCATAAAATGGATAGCAAAATGTACCTCTCGTTTGGGATTCCAAAAAAGAGTCCTCTCACCTTAAAAAATTAATTAATTAAAAAGGCCCAGCCTAGAAACAGGAAGGAAAGAATTCTCATGTAATGTGTGTCTATGATATGCCAAGCGTAGCAGTGCTCTATTTATATCATTTATTTGACTCTCATAGTAAACCCCTGTTTTATAGATGCAGGGGAGATAACTTAGTAGGAAGTTACTTATGCACAGTATACATAGGAACCAGGAAGAGATGGAACGGGAATTTAAATTCAGGTCAGCCTGGCACCAAAATTCTCATGTCCTTTTCTAGTAGATTCCTTTACCTTTCTCAGAGTATCCTTCGAAATTCAAACCTCAGAAGTAGATGCATTTGGTTTTCCTACATAAGCAATATCGGGCATGAACACAGGATACTGATTGGGCTTCCAGTGGTCAGTTGGCTCGGCTGAATCAAACGGAGTGTTCAAAGATCCTAACGACGGCTTCAACCCTCATTAGCTTCACAGCGTTTCCACAACCAGCACACCTCATAGCTCTCTCTGGGCTGCTGCCTCAGAAAGCTGTACTCCATCTTCAAAACCCACTTCTACTCTTGAAATTTAAAAAGTATGGAGGCAGAGAGGGATGCCTCATGCCTGTAATCTTAGCACTCTGGGAGTCCGAGGAAGGTGGATAGCTTGAGTCCAGGAGTTCAAGACCAGCCTGGGCAACATAGTGTGACCTCATCTCTATGAAAAAAACACAAAAATTAGCTGGGTGTGGTAGCATACAGCTGTAGTCCTAGCTACTCAAGAGATTAAAGAGGTAGGATTGCTTGAGCCTGGGAGGCGGAAATTGCAGCAAGCCGAGATCACACCACTGCACTCAAGCCTGGTTGACAGAGTGAGACCCTGTCTCAAACAAGAAGATAAAAAAAAAAAAAAGATGAGGAAGTATGGGAACACTCACGTTCTATAAAATGGCAAGGATATTCTCTCTTCTAGTGGAATTGAAGATTGACCACTTTCCAAGTAAACACAGTAACACTTCCATGGTGTGACAGAGGCAATAGAATGAAAAGTGAATGGGGTTTAGAGACTTAGATTTGAACCTTCTCTCCTACCTCTCAATGTCTCTGAGACTTCAAGTCATCTATTAAAATGATTAATTAATTAAAATATTCTGAGTCTCAGCTTCAGCATCTGTAAAGTAAGTAAGTAAGTTGTACTTCCTGGAATGGTCTTGAGGGTTGAATGGAAACAGGGTACACAAAGCACTTGCAAAGCCTCCCAGCACAGAGTTCGCAATCCAGAATCTTATTTATTGTTCTACCTGTTGCTTTTAGAGACTCTCCGTCATATGGGAAAGTTCAAGTGAGAAGTTAAGTATACCTAGGACATTTTTCATTCAACTGCACACATCAGTTTTCAAGGGCTCCATTTGGGAAAAGTTACTTCAGGAGGAAGGGTTCTATTTGGAAAATTTTTTTTCTGGAGGAAGAAATTTACCACCATTCATGTGCTGCCCACATGTCCATGTGTTCTGTTTTCTGTAATTCATCTCCTTGGGATGTCCTTTCTGCCATTTCTGTTACTGACCTTCATTGCCTCAATTTCATGTTATGCAAATTTCAGATGGATACAAGCCATGGCTCCTTTTTATCACTGAATAACATTCAAAGGATCTAATCTCAGCCACTCCCAAGACCGGTCCTCAGCTGAGATGGAGCCTGTCATCAAAAGGCTTTAAATGAAAGAAAAACTTGCCCAACCTAGAACCAAATTTATAATCATTGGTTACAGTTGATTCTAATTATTTGTGGCAGTTTATGTTCTATAAAGTCACTGCAAACACTTAATTAGTGAATAATGAAATAGTGTTCCAAAGGAAAATACAGGGTGTTCAGTTCCTGCAAGCATCTGGTCACAATGTTTTCATCAATCAGTCAATATATAACTTTTTTATGTGTGTTTCTGTTTAAATGAACCTTACTTAGTATACATTGTTGATTTATGAACATTGAACTCATGGCCAACAGTATTGTAACTTGTGCGTAAATGAAGCTTATCTAACACACATATTTTCTTCATAAGGCACATCACAGCCTTCCTACACTTGGGAATACTAGACAGTATTTCAGCACTATGCTTGGAAGCCAATTTGAACAGAAAAATCACCAAGGAAAAATACGAAAATGAGTGGGGAAAAAAGGCACTAAATAGGTTGTGAAAAGGACACTTATTTACAGTATGAAACAGGAAGACAGAGCCTCACACATTGCCAGGTGGCAACATGAACATTGGGTAACTCAAATTTTTCGCCACTCTGCACATGTCCACAAGTGACCCAAAAAGTACCTTGTATTGATTTTGTGGTTATAAATACATGCTAGTGAATATAGAATCTGCAAATAATGAGGTTTGACTGCATATATTTATAAATTATAAACATTGTTATCTAATGAAAACAAGATTTCTCCCAAATGTCAATTTCATTACTACTGTCATACATCACCTAATGACAGTGACATGTTCTGAGAAGTGCATCTTTAGATGCTTTCATCATTGTGCAGACATCATAGAGTGAACTTATGCAAACCACCCAGATAGTAGAGACCACTACACTACCTAGGCTATCTGCTATAACCTGTTGCTTCTAGGCTACACACCTGTACAGCATGATACTGTACTGAATACTGCAGGCAGCTGTAACACAATGGTAAGTATTTGTGTATGTAAACATAGAAAATGTACTGTCAAATTATGGTATTCAATTTACGGGACCACTACCATATATGTGGTCCATCACTGACCCAAATGACGTTACATGGTGCATGACTGTATCTGGATAGGCATTTTCTCTCATGATTTGACTGTCGTTTAAATCATTTACTTGTCATTTTTTCCATCTGTTTGCTCATTTTCCTTATGGCACTCGTTTTTTGTCTCGTAAGGTACGATGAAGAGAGATCTTATAAGAGAAGTGTGAGGTAAAATCTCCTAATCTCCTATTCATGCTGGACCCTGTGTGTGTACACCAGTGTTTTACTTGTGGGTGACCTCAACAAGCTACCAGAGCAAGAGGTCACTGTATCAGTCTTTTGTATGCCATTTCCAGTCTTTGTCCTGTGTGTAAAGCTGTTGAGGTCAACCTAATTTGCAACTGAAACCTACTAAACCAGATACATCCCTGACTTGGCCCAGGCTGCAGGCTAACTTGAACTGTACCCACCAGACTGACGTGGATGTTTTCAGCTTTATTCAGCCAGCATGTTTCTGATCCCTTTGCAACTTATATCTACCTTTTATGAAGGAATTTGCAAAGTAAATGTACATAAACACTGAATGGGAGGAAATGACAACATATTTAATGGAAGGAGTACGTCTCAGGGCTCCAGAAGACAGTTTTGAAAAGCACATTATGCACCACTTTCGTTTGGCTCCGCTTTGCTGAGTGACTGTCTCATGCTCTGCTTGCTTCTCTTTTGTTTCTTTTCCACACCAATAATTTTTGCTCCTGCAGACTGGATGAAGAACTGAGGGAAGCATCAGAGGCAGCTAAGTAAGACTTGGTTTTCATTTAGCGGCTGGCATGATGTTGGCTTGCATTTCAGAACTGAATTGGGAAAATCTGCATGCCTGGTGTTTTATTCCTGCTTCCTGATAATAATGCATTTTAGAAATTCTCTTTCTCCTGTGATAGATGTAATCTCTATTATTCTTACTACAATCTATTTTTCCCCATGATCTTGGTTATATTGAGGAATGCATTTGTCACTGTTGTTGTTTTTTAATGTACATGCAATTCTAGGCACCACAACAAAAGAGCACATCACAGGCACTGCCACATATAGTGTGACATCGAGATGATCATTAGGTATTGACGCAACAGAACCTCACTAATGCATACCAGTGGGGAGGAATAATAGCACATCGAAATTTGGAAGATTTTTGTAGAATCAATTTCATGGCCTTCTATGAATTAAAACAACGCCTTACTTAATGACTTTGGAAATATTGCTTAACTAACAGCCTCTGAGCTATTTTGATGAATAGAAAAACAAAAGTCATTGCCCACTATTGTTAAAGTACGATTCTCAAAAAGGCAAAATTATAACTCTCATGCAAATATAAAATGAATACATGCCAATGATTTTATGCAACTAATTATTTAATGCAGGAACCACTGAGGTGTTAAAGCCAGTTCAAAGAACATTTGAGCAGCTAGATATCTATAGGCAATTTATAGAAGAATATTTGGATAAGATTGTTCGGTTAGATACAAAACTGGTTAATAAACAACAGGGCAATAAACTGTAATATTGAGGTTGTCTTTTCCACTGGACAGAAATTATTTGCATCTCTGCTGGACAAAAACTACAAGTCAACCTCTGCCCCTATTGAGTTGTAAAATAGCCCAACCAATAGAAAGTCAGACCCCTGTAATCCCAGCACTTTGGGAGGCCCAGATGGGTGGATCACGAGGTCAGGAGATCGAGACCATCCTGGCCAACGTGGTGAAACCCTGTCTCTACTAAAAATACAAAAATTAGCTGAGCATGGTAGCACATGCCTGTAGTCCCAGCTACTCAGGAGGCTGAGGAAGGATAATCGCTTGAACCTGGGAGGCAGAGAGTGCAGTGAGCCAAGATCATGCCACTGCACTCCAGCCTGAGGACAGAGCAAGACTCCATCTCAAAAAAAAAAAAAAAAAAAAAATCCAATCATTCTCTTTTCTTGTTTCCAAGTTACAAAGAAATTTTCTGATGATACATATTAGATATAACCAAGTACTATTTGAAAAGTTTGCTGTATTAAGCACATTAAGTTTCTTCCCCATTTTAAATGTTGCTTATGCTGTTAATTTTTAAAACCAGCTCCCATTTTAATAGACATTGCAAAAGCAGAAGGCCTGGACAATGTCCTAACAGCTATAAATTCTGAATAAATAAAATCTAACTAATAGACATTTTCTGCATAGTTGTAAATGCCAATTCCTCATTAAAACAATCAATTTAGACATTTTTCCCCTATGGTACATTTTTATTTTAATAACCTATAGGATTATTTGCTTGTAGTGTGCCAATCTTTTGTGTTAAAAATTAAAGGATAGGTTTTTGCTTTAGAAAGTTTAGCATTAGTGGAGTTTACTGTTACAATATTCTGATCTTCTCATTTTCTTTCAAGATAACTGACACCCAATTAGATAACGAAACTCAAAACTGTGTAATTTTTGATTCTAAAAAAATCTTCTTAGTCTTGATCCCAACTGTCACAAATAAGAAGTTGTGGAAGTAAGGAAAATACTAGTAATCAAGGAACTGAGTGTTGGTGTAACATCCCTTTAGCATTTATCTGCACTCAAAAATTGCTTTGTATCATGAGATTTCCTAGAGAGAGAACTCTCAGTGAGTTTTTCTTTCAGATTTATTTTTTCAGGATGATAACATATTTATGAAATTAAAGCGCTATTTTCAAGACAAAAGATGGGGGAAAGAACATCAATAATTTTTCAGACAAACCTGTCATAAAGTCATATTGTCATGTTTCTTTCATTATTACCATGAAATCTTGCTTCTTTTAATAGATTTTTCCTCTATATTTATACTCTTTCTGCTTAGCTGCCACAGAAAAATGATTATTGTTTTTGGGTAGTTTTGTAGCTTTCTCTTTTTTCTCTCACATTCACTATTTTGTTCTCTTCCTTACCCCTACCTACCCTCTCCCAATGTGTCTAAATGGCTCAGAGGGTGCTGAGACATTTTGATCTCCCTCCTAAAGGAAGCACTATGCTCGTGCCTAGTACATAGTAGATGCTCAGTAAATTTATGCTGCATAAATTAATGAACTTACATAAGAGTCAATTCATTGCTGTTGAGCAGTGGGTTCTCAACCTTTATTGTGCATTACAATGACCTGGAGCACATGGTAAAACACGAAATCCCATGTCTCACCCCCAAAGTTTCTGATTCAGCAGCTCTAGAGTGGAGCCTAAAAATCTGCATTTCTGGCCAGGTGAGGTTGCTCAGCCCTATAATCCCAGGACTTTGGGAGGCTGAGTGGGGAGGATTGCTTGAGGCCAGGAGTTAGAGACCAGCCTGGGCAACATAGCAGGACTCCATCTCTACAAAAAAATTTTTTCTAATTAGCCAAGTATGGTGGTATGTGCCTGCAGTCCCAGCTACATGGGAGGCTGAGGTGGGAGGATCCATTGAGCCCTGGAGTTCAAGGTTGCAGTGAGCTAACTGATCTTACCACTACACTCCAGCCTGGGCAACAGAGTGAGACCCTGTCTCAAGAAAAAAAAAAAGTCTGCATTTCTAACAAGTTCCCAGCGATGCTGATGCTGCTGGTCTCAGGACCCAGCTTTGAGAACCACTGCCTAAAAGTCAAGGGCCAAATAAAAATAATCAGATTCGTTTTAGAAGTCTATGCTCTTGCTTTGGATTCAGTGGGTAAGCCATCTGCCTGAAGAATCCTCCCTCTAGGATCTTTTGATCCTGCCTTTTTGATGGTAACATCACATATATGAGGAATTGAAATATATTTGCACATTTGAAAATGTGTACAGAGAAAAAATTCTACTCTGTTGACCCCACAGGTGATTGGAATGCCTTAGAATCCCACCATCTTGGCTACCAGCAACATTTTTTCAACTACCTTTTAGCCTCTGAAGTAGCCCCTGAATTCTAGGAGAGACTCTATGATAAACATGATCACTGCAGATCTATGGTTAGAAGCCAGATATGCCCAGGTTCTTCCTGTTGACAGATGCGCCTGACTTTCCACATGACTTGTTCAGAAAGCTTCAGGCTGGGTCTAACCAAAGGCAAACGTACACTTGGTCAGGGAACAAAACCTATCTGTCCACTGTTTTGCTTTATGCCCACTAGTTTCCCAACATTCTCCCTGTCCCCTCACACACACACATACCACCACTCAAACTGCACCCCAACTCTAATTGACTTCAGAAGGTGATTTCCTCAGCCTGCGTTATCTTTTCTTTAAAACTTTAGCTCTATACAGGAAAGAAAGTATTATACTTCTGAAGGATAAATAGTATACCTAGAACCATTCTTATTTCGAAAATTGGGAAGCATCCGTGTGTTGCCTTTGGAGTGACAGTATTAAAGGGTTTGCAAATTGCTGTTTTCCTTGGGAGGATTACTCAAAATTAAAAAGCAGAAAATCTGAGTTTGGAAGATTGCCCTTTCTTGATTCCATTCCAGCTTTGCTAGGTTTTTTTTAGCACACTGTCAACACTTACTTGACTGTCCTTGCTCACTGGAATTGCCAAATATTCCCTATAAAAATATCAGACCACCAGCAAGAAGGGCGGGGAGTGAGGAAGGAAGGTTGCTATCTCACCTGGGGAGATAGCCTCCTGTTATTTTCAACAAAACATCTGACCTTCATCATGGATGCTCTTATGTGCAAACAGATAAATTAGCTTGTGAAATTATATTACAAAGAGGACAACTGCACTTAAAAAGGATCATAGAAGCTCTTTAAATAGTGTTTGTTTGTCAATAATAAAATATTTATGGGAGGCCGGGCACAGTGGCTCACACCTGTAATCCCAGCACTTTGGGAGGCCGAGGCAGGAGGATCGCTTGAGTCCAGGAGTTTGAGACCAGCCTGGGGCAACATGGCAAAAGCCTACCCCTACCAAAAATATGAAAATTAGCCGGGCATGGTGGCATGCAGCTGTAGTCCCAGCTACTTGGGTGGCTGAGGCAGGAGAATCACTTGACCCTGGGAGGCAGAGGTTGCAGTGAGCCAAGATAGCGCCACTGCACTTCAGCCTGGGCAACAAAGCAAGACTCTGCCTCAAAAAAAAAAAAAAAAAAAAAAAATTATGGGAGGGGCATAAAAGTTGAGGTGTAATGAGTATTCATCAAGAATAGGAAGCAAATTTAAAATTTGCTAACAGAGAAATCACACCAGTATGAAATATTAAAAACAGCTAATACTACACAAAAAACATAAATGCCATAAAAACACTTTTATTTATTATTTTATAAGGTTACATTTGTTTTCTGGGCATACTCAGTTGAGGTAAATGGTAGGATTCATTTGTATCACCTGGACACAGCTCAGCTGTATGGAGTGGTAAGTGTCCTGTTATTTCTGTAACAACAACAACAAGGAGAGCTAATGTTGAATTTTTCCTTTCAGTGTATTGGGAAATCCTCATTGTCGTGAAAACTGAAAATTAACTGTGTTCATGGGTGAATAAAATTAGGCTGCTTGAGAGGGATTTTCCTCTGTGTGTATTTTATTATTTGGGGTACCAATACAATTTTGTAATATGTCCCCTGAATAAGACAAATTGAAAAGGCAGGGAAAAATGAGGACAGAAGAGACCACTGGAGGTGTTTGGAGTTTTTAATCTTTGCTTTGTGTTTTTATATCATGGGCAATCACTTGTATTTCAAAACCGATGGTAAGGGTTACAGCTTAATCTCATCATCTGTTCAGGTATGGATTTGTTCAGTATTAGCAATGGGACCACATTAAACAGTTTCAAATGCCACAAATCTGTTGTGCTTTCACAGTGGTGACAGTGGGGAAATGTTGACTTCTTCCTATTTTTTCCTTGCACTCAGAACTAGCTGCCTTTACAATGATCCAGAAATGTCTTCTATGGAGAAGGAGTAAGAATTCACTATCAATAACAGCTATGTGGTTACTTTTAGTGTTGTATGGCTGGGCTCTGAAAGAAAACACACTGAGGACTGGGTAAACCCTGTTTAGATGTTCAGCTTTCCTGTGCTCCATTCCTGAAATAATTAGAAACCTGAAGCTATATTTGCCAGCTTCACACATTTCATTCACGATCACCCCTTAAATTTCTAAAGGACAACCTATGGACATGGCATTCTATTTTTCCAATCCAAAAATGGGAAGAAAATGAATATTAGGACCAGATGTAAGAACATTTGGGCAAGAGAAATGCAATTCTGCTTTCTGAATGACATCATCTCTATTTTAATTAGTGGAAGTTGGAACTTCCATTTAATACTTTGGTGGATGGAGAGAAAATGTGCTTGTTTTTCAACATCCAGGAGGAATTCGAGCCTGGATGAGACTGTAGGAATGATCTATTTAGAAGACTGCCATCCTGTGAGAAGTAGAAATTGGACATGTAGTGAGTTCTTACCACGTTCCAGACTGTAAAAGGCTTCACACGCAGTGTCTGATTTTAATCCTCAGAATAAGTTTATGAGGTACATTTCACAGAAGGGGAAAGAGGCATGGAGAGACAATCTGACCAGTCCACTGTTTCACAGCTGTAAAAATGGCCCAGAGCTGGAATTTGGACCTTGGCAGTATAGCTCCAGGGCCAATGGTTTTTAAATCAGAAAGAGGTGGTCTTAATGCTAGATGGGTGTACCACTTCCAATTTAATGAAAGACAAAACTATTCACCTAAGAGAACAGAGCGAATTAGTGGCCACGTCAGTTTCAGGGAATAAACTGTGGTCACCAACAAGCTTTCAGAGAGAACTTGGTCATCCAACAAGGAGCTTCCAATTTGGTTTGAGTTGTGGAGAATTTAACATTGTCCTTGTTCCTAGGAATCAGGAAGCAGAGGGGAAAGATCAGTTTTAAATGTGTCTCGTCTCTATTGTCACCTTTTGCTGTCTTTGGACCTCCTTTCCATTGAGGTCCAAAAGGAAGTTGGAAAATTATAGTGAAATATCTACACATTTGCCATGTTGACCTTGCAACTTATCGGAAGTTTAGGCACAAAAACTCCAGAGACAGTCCCAACTGAAAAAGTTCACAAAGAGCAAAGACTGGGCCAATTCTGGACGCATGCTTATGATTTAGCCCTGCTCTGCAAGGAAAATTTATTTTTTCTAAATAAAATTTTAAAAAAAGAACAAAGACTGCAGAGAGACCTTTGAATCACACAGCTATTTTTCCAAAGGTCACTGTCGTCCCACCTCTTTTAGATGAAGATAACAATTGCTTCAAGGTAATTGGCACATGAAATTCTGCAAAGCAATAATACCTCAGTTCCCCAGTCCGCGATAATTCTTTTTGCAACTATTTCTTCCCTCAGCAAAACAGCACCCCCTTGAGCAGTTAACAGAGCCCACAGTTAACAAGCAGCAGAGAGGGCACATGTGGAAGCCCAGCCAATGGCTGGCCCGTCGCTGCTACATCTTGGGGCTTACCCACTTCTTTGCTTGCCTTGTCTGTCTTGCTCTTTATTCCTATGTAGGGCTGTTTTGGTTGGGAAGAGGGCAAGCATTGCTTCCTGTCTGGGTTCATTCCAGGGCTGGGCATGGAGGAGGGAGGGATACTACAAATTGTTATTGTTACTTCCCACTTTTTAGAAGAACACATTCTTCTCAGGGCTTCCCTTTCTTCAGCCCTCTCTTTCCTGAGCCCTTAAGAGGCACAAGGTCACAGTGTGGACGATGAGATCGGGATAAGGGGCAAGAGTAGCCAAGAATTTTTTTTTTTTTTTCTGACTTCCAGTCCTGGATTTCTGGCTTTCTTTGGTATTAGAATGAGGGCTTCATTTACTTCTTCTGGCACCTTTACACTGTAGGTCATCAAGGACAGAGGAGCATTCTGTGTGGAAGCATTTTACACCTTCCAGAGCTAGTGTTGAATGAATACACTGCAAAATGGGCAAGGGTTCTTCTAATGGGCTCAATCACTCCAAGAATAAGATGGAGTGTGTGCTGTTGCCATAGTGACCTCTCATTTTCCTCAGAGAGAGAAGGGAAGGTTATGCCCATTTTCTTCTTCCTACATAAACTGCAAATGTTTTTATTCATCATTAAACAATGTTGTCAGACAGTTTGTAAGGAACCTCATTTAATATGTGTTAGACACAAAAATGGCCTATTGTAAAATTATCAGAAGGTTGCCCTGTCTCACGAGAAAGTTGCTTATAGAAAACTAAGCCCATTTGCCCAAAGATTAAGAATATTCAATTCTAATTAAAAGTATTTTTTTTCCAAAAAGGATACTTTTATTTATTTATTTATTTATTTATTTATTTATTTATTTATTTATTTATTTATTTTTAAATGGCCCTGGGTGCTTGTCTCCTTCCCTTTTAGGTTTGGATTTTATGAATTCCTTCATGTTCCAAAACTTGCACATGCCTTTTTATATTTTTACATGTTTGTTTAAAGTACAGTGATCAAGAGTGGCTCTATTTGAGGAAGCTTAAATTAGCATCATTGTTAATAGCTTTGTTAACTCCACAACATTGCTGTTCTCTCTAATATTAACCTTCCAAGTGGTTTCCTGTATTTACTTACAAGAAAATTGCTCACTTTTGACTATCTCATTTATTTCATAAACTGGATAAACAGGTTCCAGTCTTTTAGCTTTTGGGTTAACAAAAGCTGAAGGGATGAATTAAATCCTAGAAGATTTACAAAAAAGTCAGTACGAAAAATAATCGAGAGGGGCATCCTGGTGTAAGTGTTAGCTCAGGGGCCCAATGGTGAAACAAGGTAACCATGTTCTTTTAAGCTTCCAAGACTATTTCAAATATTCTGACCCACTCTCGCAGTTTTTAGACAATGTGCCTCAAATTTTGGTTTAGTAAATATTCTCTTGGTCTATGGGAAAAAGTCAACCAAAACCGTGAGAGAAAGAATCAAATTTCCAATCACCAAATCAAACTTACTACAAATTTCTGGGAACAGGAAGGACATTTTAAAAGCAAAAACAAGATTTTTTTTAAATGACCTGTTTTGTAAAGCTATGTAAGAAAAAGATCTCAGGGTCACAGTGGATAAAAAGAGGATACCTCTAAAGCAAACTCTGCAGGTAAGAAAACAAGTCAGAGGGCCTAAAAACTAGAAATATTCATGATGATTTTGGCTTTCCAAAGGAGCAAGATTGTTGCAAGTAGGGTAATAAAGCAAAGAGCTATTTTTTCATTTCAAAAAAACACTGAGGGCCGGCCGCGTTGGCTCATGCCTGTAATCCCAGCACTTTGGGAGGCCGAGGTGGGTGGATCACGAGGTCAAGAGATCGAGACCATCCTGGCCAACATAGTGAAACCCCATCTCACTAAAAACACAAAAAATTAGCTGGGTGTGGTGGCGTCTGTCTGTAATCCCAGCTACTCGGGAGGCTGAGGCAGGAGAGTCGCTTGAACCCAGGAGGCAGAGGTTGCAGTGAGCCGAGATCGCACCACTGAGCTCCAGCCTGGCGACACAGCAAGACTCCATCTCAAAAAAAAAAAAAAAAAAAAAACACAAAACAACAACAAAAAAAACCACCGAGGTACTATTGCTGCTAATAATAACAGACATTATGATATGTTCACTATGTACAATTGAAAATGCTTTAGACTTATGCGCTAGCAAGCTGTGAGAGCGGTATGACTGTTCCATTTTACAGATACAGAAATGGAAACTTAGAGAAGGTGGGTGACTTGGCCAAGTCCCCACTGCTAATAAGTGACGGAATTGCTGACTATATTTCAAAGGAAAGATACTTGACTACTGTAAACTGGATGGGCAGGCAGCGTGAGTTACCAGTGGCTTTATTTGCAAAGCTTCTAGAATGAACACTGCTCAGCTGCCGCAAATTCCACAAGTAAAGCACAGTAACCTTTGTAACATGCAAGCTTATGGCTCAGGGGGCAGAGATAAGCAAAATCCACAGATACGTGCCAAATCACCCTTTGCAAACTAATAGTTTCTCTTTTATCACAACTGAAATTCTTCCTCTATCTACTGGCTTTTGGTTTTCTTCCTCTTGGGTGGATACGGTAGGAAGTTGTGCTATGTTCACTAAGAGGCAGAAGAGAGACATGTGATTCGAGTAAGTTTTAGGCCTACTACTCAGATATTTGGGAACCCATTTGACCTTCTGAAAAACAAGCTTTTCTTTAGTTAGAAACGTCCATCTCAGTAAGGTAGGCTCACCCCTTTCAGTCAGTTCCTTTGGCTCCTAGAAAATGTTTGGCGTTGTTTTATTGTTTACCATTTCTTACTATTTAGTGCTTGTCAGACATTACTTACTTGAGGCAGAACATTTGTTTGCTTCACAAGGAAAGGTCATTTATTAAAAATAAATAAAATGGCATGATTTCCGGAATGCACTAATGCTCCTTATCTTAATTGACTTTGGGAATGAGCCTTTACATGAGTTTTTTACCTCCCTGGATCATTTTGAAAAGGTGTAAAATGCTTCCAGAAACAATTTTATAGAACTAAACAGATTTCATATGTTGGAGAAAAGCCTGACAAGAGGAGGATTGGGTTTTACCAGATTTTTCTATTATAAGAAACTTGCATGATTTAAATATTTTCAGTATGTCCTTTGAGGAAAAAAGCAAACACAGTGCTACCCAAATCATTACTAAATGTTTCCCATTTGGTTTCTCATGTTTCTCTCTCTTTTTCTTTTCTTCGCAGTATTGACTTGAAGCTGAAAGAAAAGCCCTAGCTGGACCATGCTGGAAGAAGAGGATGCTTTTCTGGTTCATGGTTCTGTTGAAACATATCTACCTGAAAGAGACAGGGCTGATGTTACCTTTTTCCACTTTGCACTACCTGGTGCCATTCTAAATTTCTAAGGGGAAAAATAGGAAGAAAGTTTGTTTACTCTTAAAATATTTTATGAAATTGTGTGTACTTTCCTATTTTGCCAATTATGTGCCTCAAAGATTTTAGTTGAGCCTTAGCAAGAAAGTAGGACCTTGCATTTCAATACTTCATTAACACAGTGCAGTGATACTTCGTCCCTTAGACTGGTATTTACCAGTAAGATACCTTTAATCCACTGTTAAGTATGAGTGGATTTGTTTCCATAGATTAGCTGGATTTCCTTTTGGTGATTGCATTAGATTTAAAGTACACAGGGCTCAACTGTCCACAGGAAAGTTTCCCCCGTTTGACTCCACCTTTAAAATCCTAAGCCTGACTAGGACAGCCACAAACCACACAAGGTGTAAAACCATCATCATCTAAGTGCCCACTTTGTTCTCGTTTACCAGAATCTCCTTTAACTTCTCAAAGGGAAGCCGGGCTTTCTAATCCACGTCAACTTTCTTTTAGTTGTCAAATTGGGCATTATATTTTATGTAAATTGGTCTTTTAACAGATGATTTTTCTGATGAATGTTGGTGACCTCCACATGGCGAAATTTAAGAATCTGTGTTGCATGTTTGGTAGCTCTCTGAGCTTCAGGCCATAAACTCAGCTCCAGAGGTTACCTTTTAAGTGCCAAGAACTCAAGTGCAAGGTGGCCTACTCAAAAATCATTTGGTAGCCTTCAGTTATTCATGAATTCTTCTCTTGCATGCATTATAAAAAGTGATCTGCTTTAAAACACTGTCATCTGATCATAGGCTGAAAATTAAATATGAGTATGTACTTTCATGTACAAAATATTTCCTTTATAGTCTTCATATGCCCCTTAAAATGCCAACAAGATTTCAAGTCTGTAGGCCTCTAGGGGGGTGGGTTGGCAAACCACAGCTAAGTCTAGCTCACCACTGCAAGCTAAGAATGGTTTTTACATTTTGGGGTGGAAAAAAAATTTTTGAATATTTCATGACACATGAAAATTATTCAAATGTTAGTACCGATAAAGTGTTACTGAAACACAGCCACACAAACTTGTTTTTGTACTGTCTACAGCTATTTTCACACTACAACCGCAGAGCTGAGCAGTTCAGCAGACCATATGTCCCACAATGCCTAAAACATCGACTATGTTTACGGAAAAAGTTTGCTGACCCCTGCTCTAGCAAACGCATCCTTTCCTACTCCGCCCCAATTTGTATTTAGATAGTTTCTCTAACAGACGGACAAATGAGGCTGCAAACTAATTTATTTTTGTCAAAAATCAATGTTTTGACATCCACAGACAGTGAAATAAAAGAAATGGCTTGCTGAAAAACATGAGGAGCCCTAGCCACAAAATCACTGCTTAGGTTGCAGTTGCCAAAATGAAGCCTCCTTAGAAGCACTTCTTTAGTATATACAGGTGTTGGCTGAAGTCCACGCCTCACTCTGGGAACCATTCTTAGTCTCCAGTGTCTCCTATTACAAAGAAGCTGGCAGAAATAAAAATGAAGGGGAGAGAGAGGTTCCACCCTAGTCTCATGGTGGAAAATTCAATGGGGAGAGCTGTCCAGGATACTTGGAGCTCTGGGTAGAAGGAGCTTGTAACTGCTTTAAAGTAGACGTCTTTGCACAGGTGATTGAGTTTCTCTGACCTCATTGCTTCACGTCTGTCTCCTCCTGTCCTTCCGCAAGTGCCCACACATATGCAGGTCAGCCCTCTTTCCTCCATAAGCCTCCATCGTTTTCTCTTTTCTCCTCTTGATCCTTTCAAGCGAGTATCTTGTTGAATTGTATGTTCTGTTGGATCTCCTCCTTCATAACATCTGGCTTGTTGGACAGAAAAACCCTACAGCCCACCCCCTCCCACAGCCCTCCTCCACTTTGAAAGCCCAAATTACACCTCTCCCAGAACACAGTGTTGACGTAAATACAGTTACCCAATATTCCTGTTTGTTCACCTATTTGCTACTTTCACTCAGTAGTGTCCCATTTTATAAAATGAATTCCATGGTCACCCTATCACAGGAAGTAATGAAGAATCCAGTGTTCAGTGTAGTGGTGCAAACCTGAGGGCGTAGAGCTGTTCATAGAGGGCTCTTGTTATAGCCAAACAGACACAGCAACAATCTCACCATTTATATATAATTTTTAACTTGTCCAGCTCATCTATGGAAAACTACTCAGGTGGTATGCTGTTTGAAGCCTCATCTTCCTACAGGAAAATTATGGGCATTTGTCCCAATGATTTTGTTTCAGCTGTTCTGTAGGCTGCATAACCACTCTGATATTTAGGTATCTGCTATTTTATTATCTTAAAAGACAAATTAATTTAATTGCATGTGCTAGGGAAAAGCTACCATGTAAATTCATCCCAAGTAAATAGAATCCTAGATGAATCCTAGAAAAATAATCCCTAAGCAGACAGGTAGACAGAGGTAAACATTCACATGATTTAGCTCTCTAGCTCTTGCATTCTGAACATTCTTGCTTTGGTTCTGACTTCTGGGAACTGCTTTACATTTCTCCTATAGATCTGTAGTTAAGGGAACCAAGGGGTCATTGGGGCAAAAGCATTGTTTCTCAAAGCTCCTTGATTAAGAGAAAGAACAGAAATCTGCACAGAAGATAGTGTCAAGGAGTGAGAAAATTCATTTGAGGGCAATAGCTCAGTGTGGAAGAAAATCCTGAAGTTTCTGTTGAAGCCATACAATGTTCTATGGGGTTACTCTCTAAGACATTCTCTGAGGTGTGTGAGGAAGTCACTACTCCTAGCCTTTGTTAAGATGTAATTTTAAATATTCAGTTATGGTACTATGTTTGCAACTCTCGTCTTATCACAATGCCTCAGTAGTTCCGTTAGAAACGTTTAGACATGCACAAATTAATCTTTTATATATCTAAAGGTTTTTCTATCATGTATTGGATTGCTCAGAATAAAGTGTCTATTAGACTTTGTTTTGGTAAATAAATTCTCCCTAATGTAGATTAATAATATAAAAGTCTGTAATGACACAATATATCTATATAGCCTCACTGTATAATTCAGAAATAAAAATTGATTCTGCATGTTATGGTTTTCTTTCTTTGAGTCAGCAAGAATTTTTCTCTGGCTTCACTTTGCAGCAGTTTTATCTCCACATCAATCTAGCGTGGCACTTGGTACTGGAGAACTGTATACCTTTTGGTTTTTCTGGACACCCAAACTTTATTCTCTCTTCATTTTTGCCATTCCTATCTCAGAGTTCAATACACCAAGCTTTCAAACTGTGTTGTTTACTCTTTGGATAAGCGATTTCTTACTTTGGAAACATCTACATGTTTCATGGTTACTTGATTTTTGTCTTTTCCTCTCTCTTCCCCTTGCCTTTTTATGGCATATATTTATTTTTAAATTAAAATGTATTAAATATTTTATTTTTAGTTGGGGTTTTTTTCCCCATTTTCACAACCTTCAGGCAAAACCAGAGTTGAGAATCACCACTGTGCTATTTTTTTAACTTAATAAACACATGTGTACCTCTGAGAAAGTTGTTGGACTAGCCAAAAGAGAAATTGCTCTACAAAAAGTGAGATGTTGCATGTCCTCATGATCTAAAAGTGAGTTCTGGTAGATATTGTCCTCTACCCAAGAAAGGGAAGAAACAGAAGAAAAGGCTGACAAGTAATTGCAGGCAAAGGAAGGACATTCAACTACAAGATGTACTGCTACATTCATTCTGCTCTCGTACCTAGCTATGGTGGTGGAAACTGGAGGTGGGCTAGGTGTCCAGCACTAGGGAAAGGGCTGGGTAAATCGTGCTGAATACACCTTTTGGTATACCACAGCTGTGAGAAGCAACAAACTGTATGTTCATAAAGCAACAGGTAAATCATAGAGTAGAGTGGAAAAAGAACAAACTCGATGTTTATAGCACAGTGCCACTTATATAACTGTTAAACATACACACACAAAACTACGTATTATCCAAAATCCATGTGTGTTTAAGGACTTAACACTCATTTGAGTAAGGGTAGGGCATGGAGATCAGGGATAAAGTTGGGAGCCTAATTAAAAATCAAAATCATAAGGGGCCTTTTATAAGCTGAAGTTAAAAATAAATAAAATGAAGACAACTTCAGTCGTTGAAGCCAAGACTTTCAGTCACAGATTACAGAAAAGCTGTGTTGGGGCACTGTGGGTCCCTGAGGAGCCATTCCCTTCTATAGCTTCCCTTGTGTGTGCAGTGTCCCTGTGTTGGCTGTATCCATGTGCTGCAGCGTGCCAGAAGCCGCCCCGGGTTGCATCATCCTGTGCGGTCATGGAACTTTTAATTCAGAGCCGGTGCCTTTTGACACATCAATCCGCACACAGCTGTGGGCTTTACGGAACAAGCAGATTGCCTCACGAGGCCGATTTTCCTAGATAGTTTCATTCACAGCCATTTTTAATAGCCCTCTTTAACTAGACAAAATTATTTCTTCCCAATATATAACCATTCCAACGATACTTAGACGTTAGACACCAATAACTGCTACCCATGATCTCTCTAGCCTTACCTCTAGTGAGGGACCTATAGCCCTTAACACTGGATCACGCTTTCCTTTTGAAACTTCCTCCTTAGGCCAGTGAGCTGAATTACCCTGCTTTCCCACAGTATTCAGTATCTATTGCTGTATTAACAAATTACAGTTGATTCTCATTTTCCACAGTAGTTATGTCCTATAAAGTCACCAAGAACACTGAGTTAGTGAATACTGATCCATTGCTCCTGGGGCAACCGGTCAATACATAAGTTTGTTCTATGTGTTTTTCAGTTTAAAGATTTTGTATTTAATGTATATTGTTCACTTGATAACGCTGAATTCACAGCCAACAGCCTGAATGTAACTCACACCTGAATGAAGCTTCTGCAACAGGTATTTTCTCCATAAGGCACATCACGGTCTCCTTGCATTTAGGAATACCAACTAGCCCCCACTAGCCTGGAGGCCATTTTAAACAGTAAAATCAACAAAAAGCACAACAATGCAAAAAACAAAAACACAAATACAGGAAACTACATGCACTGTGAAAAGGATACTTGTTGCTGAGAGCTGAAACAAGAAGACAGAGCCTCACCTTGTGCGACTTCAGCAGGGAGAATGTATCTCAGGCAATTCAAATTTTTCACTGCTCCGCAGATACCGTAAATGACTGTGAAAGCGCTAGAGTGCTGACTTTAGGGATACAAATAAATTTACTGAGGAAGCAAATTTGCAAGTGCAAAATCTGTGAATAATGAAGATCGACTGTATTCCAAAACTTAGGGCCTTAAAATCACACATTTATGATCTCAGTTTCTGTGGGTCAGAAATCCAGACGCACCTTAGCTGGGTCCTCTGCTTCAGGGCCTCTCTCAGGTGCAATCAAGGAGTTGGTCCAGGGTCTCTAACAAGACACAATCAAAGTTCATCTGGGACAGAATCTGCTTCCAAGCTCACCCTCATGATCATCAGCAGGATTCAGTTTCTCTCTGATTGCTGGATCGAGCGCCTCATTCTTTGCTGGCTGTTAGCTAAAGGCTGCTCTCAGTTCTTTGCTAAATGGGTCCCTCCAGCACGGCAGCTTTTTATTATTGAAACCAATGAGAAAGACTGCTGGGAACTTACAATATTTTGCAACCTACCACAGAATTGACATCCTCTCACCGTTGCTCTATTCTGTTGGTTAGAAGTAAGTCACAGGCACAGTAGCTCATGCCTGTAATCTCAGCAATTTGGGAGGCTGAGGCAAGTGGATAGCTTGAGCTCAGGAGCTTGAAACCAGCCTGGGCAACATGGCAAGACCCTGTCTCCACAAAAAATATAAAAATTAGCCAGGCAAGATGGCACTTGCCTGTGGTCCCAGCTACTCGGGAGGCTGAGGTAGGAGGATCTCTTGAGCCTGGGAGGTCAAGGCTGCAGTGAGCCGTCATTGCCCCACTGCACTCCAGTCTGGGTGACAGAGCAAGACCCTATCTCCAAAAAGTAAAAATTAAAAAAAAAGAAAATTCAAAAGAAGTCAGTCACTAGATCTAGCCACACTCAAAAGGAGAGTAGGACACAGGGTGTAACTATCAAGAGATAGGGATGATTGGAGGCTGCCTGGAAACTGTGCCCACCATACCCCTGGTGCCTTCTGCAAGTTCCTCTTTGAACTCCTCTGTTTTCTCTTACCCGTTAGGGAAGGTGTTTCTCAATGTTCAGACAAAGCCTTTTCTGCTATTTCTCCATGACTTCAACTAGCACAACTCAGATTATTCAAAGCCTGGTTTCAATGTCAGACTACAAACTCCCACCGTCATTTCTCTGTGCCCCCTCCAATCTCTGAGGAGGAGGTTAGTAAATTCTCACTTCCCCAAGCTGATGAGACAATTTCTGTACTATCTCATTGTCTTTGAAATCACACAAACTGGGATTCAGCCTATTGGAAAGGGTCACCTCCTTCCCATTAATCCTAGCAGAAGACCCAGGGCTGCATGTCACTGGACCAGCTTAGTTGTCTGTCTATGAGCCAACCACTGTAATTGAAGGGGTGGATTATGCAGGCTTAGTTGGGCCTTGGTCGTATGTTTACCCTTGGAGAGAGAGAAGGGAATCAGCCCCAACCAAGCCATAGTGACTGAAGTAGGGGGGTGGTGTTTCTGCAAAGGAAAATTAGTTTTGAAAAAGAAGTGGAATTAAATACCAGGCAAGATGAACAGATTTCCAGTTAGGGCATCTGTGTTGGCCTTGAAGCCTAAGCAGGCTCTCAGCGGGGCACACAGGTGAGGTGTAGAGGGCATGGTAGGGTCCGAGAAAGACAAGCTCCAGAACCAGCCAGCCCTCACTGCGCATAGTGGAGCCACTCTTGAGGAACAATGGAATGGCCAATGAGTTCGGAAGCAAAAATAGCCTCACCCCAATCCCCCCACCTTCAATAGGTGGGGATATCTCATAAATGAAAAATATAACCCAGGAAAACACGTTCTCCAAACTGAGAATAGGGAAAGGGTCGATCCCTTCACCTGAAGTTTGGAGAACATGATACCAGGAAAGGAGCACTGATCAAGCAGGAAAGAAAACGAACAATAAATTCAGCCCTCGATAATATTTACTTTCCTTGTAGTCCAGGTGCAGCTTTCATCCTCCTTTACCTTTCCTGTTCTCTTCAGTGAAAAATGATCGAAGAAATCAAGAGTAACTGTCATAGCAGTATTTGCTGAAGAAATCTCTTTTGACAACTAAAATGACTTTGAAATTGAATATCACTTAGGATATAAGTAAAGGAAGTACATATAGAAACTCTTGCTACGTTTCTAATTTTAATTTTTCCTCAAAATATGTATTCAAAAATTGTAGGCCAGGCACGGTGGTTCACACCTGTAATTCCAACGTTTTGGGCAGCTGATGCAGGAGGATCACTTGAGCTCAGGAGTTCAAGACCAGCCTGGGCAAGATGGTGAGATCTTGTCTCTAAAAAAAGAAAAATTAAAAATTATCTAGGCATGGTGGCACACACCTGTAGTCCCAGCTACTTGACAGGCTGAGGCGGGAGGATGGCTTGAGTCCAGGAGGTCAGGGTTGTAGTGGGCCATGATTGCACCACTGCACTCCAGCCTAGGCAACAAAAGAGCAAGACTCTGTCTCAGAAAAAATAACAACAACAGCAAAATTTTAAATGTAACAAGGGTTTGTTGTAAAAATTTCAGACAAAGATGTATGTAAAGGGAAGTCTCCTTGTATCATTCATTTATTGTTGTGTTACAAATAACCCCAAAACTGCGTGGCTTAAAACAGTACCATTCATTCATTGTTGTGTTACAAATAACCCCAAAACTGAGTGGCTTAAAACAGTACCATTCATTCATTTTGCTCATTAATCTACAATTTGAGCAGGAATCAGAAGGAATAGCTCATCTCAATTCCAGATAGCATCTGCCAGGGCAGCTTGGCTGGGGGCTGGAAGAACCACTTTCAACAAGTCTGGCTAACCTGGATGGCAACTTGTTTAAAATGTTAGCTAAATTTAAATCTATGATATCCCTGAAGACATATATTGTCCAGGTGATTTTTAAAGGAAAATGAGAGTTGTATGTAAAAGAAGTATAGCTTCCTCTCAATTGTTGAAATACAATTTTCAAAAAGTTAAAAACTTATCCAGGCATGGTGGAGCCCGCCTGTAATTCTAGCTATTTGGGAGGCTGAGGCAGGAGGATCACTTGAGGCCCAGAAGGTCAGGGTTGCAGTGAGCTGTGATCATGCCACTTCACTGTAGCCTGAGCAACAAAGTGAGACCTTATCTCAAAAAAGAAAAAAGAAAGTTAAAAACATGACTTTCATACAAAGTGAACACATGTTAAAGATTTGTTTAACTCATTAATTAATTATGTTAAGTAAGATGTTAAGACTGGTCAAAAGAACAAAAAACAGGAGATGTAACATCAGGAATGTTCAAATGAATTACTTAATAGATGAAAATTTGAGTACTATCCAATCGAGCAATAAAATGTCATCTTTGAAGTTATCATTTCTACCAGTGGAAATCAACTATACCTCTACTCAACAATACTCATTCCTGGGGAGATTACCTCTATTCTTCAGTCCCCGTCCATGTACAAATGAAGTTGCTCCATAGCAAGTCCTATTGTCCCACATGGGTACGTAAGTCAGGCCTAGTCCAAAAAAGCATCCCATTCTCCCAGTGACAGACTCAGAGATGGATATGTGACCCAAATGGAACCTAAAAGACACAATATGATTTGGCAGGGACTTTTGTGAGAGCCACCACATCTTTAGGGGCACTTGAATCTGGAAAGTTTTAGGTCTGAACTTGCTGGGAGGCATCCTGCTACCACAAGAAGCCTGAAAATGAGGAAGCATAGAATAGAGATGAACAGAGGGAAACAGGATCCTGAGGGCTTTAACTGAGCCCCTGAATCAATTGTGCAGCCTGATTGCAGTCTTAACCCCAGAATTTTCCATTATATTAGTCAATATATTTCCTTCCTTCTTGTTTGCTGGTTTAAGCCAGGTAAGGTGATTCCAAATGACCCCTCACAATACAGGGGGTTCTCCAGCCCTGGTTTCTTCTTCTGTGTTAGCTCATTAAACATATATTCACTTCTCTGGGTTGCAGTTCCTCCTTCTGTAAAAAGAATAAGTGATACCTACTACAAAGAGTGATAAAGATTAAGTAAGTAATAAATATAAGTATAATAAACCTTCATAATACCATGATAAAAGAGATGTCTATGTGATGCTTAATTTTTCTAAATTAGATTATATCTGGTTCTAACCTCCTGCTATGGTCTGAATGTTGGTGTTCCCCCAGAATTCAAGTGTTAGAACCTAAGACCCAGTGTGATGGTATTAAGAGTGAGTCTTTTAGGGGATGATTAAATCATTAGGACTCCATCCTCATGGCTGGGGTTAAACTCTTACAAAAATGCTAAAGGGGGCCGGGTGCGATGGCTCATGCCTATAATCCCAGCACAGCGCTTTGGGAGGCCAAGGCAGGAGGAATACTTGAGCCCAGGAGTCCAAGACCAGACTGGGCAACACAGGGGGACCCTGTCTCTTTTTAATTTTTTTTTTAAGTGCTGGAGGGGCCAAACATGGTGGCTCATGCCTGTAATCCCAGCACTTTGGGAGGTCAAAGCAGGAAAAGTGCTTGAGGCCAAGGGTTTGAGACCAGCCTGGACAAAATAGGGAGATGTTGTCTCTATAAAAAAATTTATAAACTAGCCAGTTGTAGTGGCTCATGCCTGCAGTCCCAGCAACTCAAGAGGCTAAGATGGGAGGATTGCTTGAGCCTGGGAGGCTGAGGCTGCAGTGACTTGCGATCACGCCACTGCAGTCCAGCCTGGGCAAGAGAGTAAGACCCTGTCTCAAAATAATAAATACATAAATACATAAATAAATAAATACATAAATAAAGTGCTGGAGAAAGCTAGCTGGGCTATTTTGCTCTTCTGCCTTGTGCCATGTGAGGACACAATAAGAAGGCCCTCACCAGTCACTGAATGTCAGTACCTTAATCTTGGACTTTCCAGCTTCCCAAACTATGAGAAATAAATTTCTATTGTTTGTAAATTATCCACTGTAGTAATTTTGTTCTAGCAGTACAAACAGACTAAGATATCCCCATTTACTAGGATTAGAAGACTCCCAATATCAGTCACTATGGGGGCTCTTTTACTCTTTAGTGGTGAAATCTGTTGCAAATTGCCTAGAAAGTGTCGTTTGATCTTTGGCACATCATGTTTGCTATGCGGATGTTCATTGTTCAAGACCCTGTGGTCCATTCAAAGGCAGGTGGTTCTGCAGGCTTTTTGACCTTTAGGGTATCGGGTAAGTTCTATGTAGTTACTGAGACCATGGTGTTTGATGTTCATTGCCCCCAGCAAAAGTGTTTACTTCATCAAAAGTTCCTGCTGCCGCATAGGATACTTCCTGATAGGAAATTGATGCTTGTGGACTTTCCTTCCACAGCTCTTCAAGTCCTTGCTGCATTGCTAACCTCGGGCAACTCCTTGTCTTTCAACTCAATCTCCAGACACCACACCTTCCAAGAAACACCCTGCCGAATTCACCTTCCACACAGGGGCCTAGATAGAGCTTTATAACAGATGCCTTGCAACTTTGTTTGGGGCTGGGAACCACACATTTAAAAAAAAATTAATAACCCAGAACAGCAACCTTCAACAGGACCCTCAGTGAGCTCCACCTCCTGGTATTCATGCCTTCGTGTAATCCCCTCCTTTGAGTGTGGGTTGGACCTAGTGACTCACTTCTAACCAACAGAACACAGCAAAAGTGATGAAATGTCACTCCCAAAATTAGCTTATAAAACTACAGTGACTTCAATCTTGTTTCCCCTCTCTCTTTTCCTCCCTCACTACACCAAGGGAAGCCAGCTGCCATAATTGTGAGCTGCCCAACAAAGAATCCCATGTGGCAAGGAACTGATATTTAGGACAACAGCCAGAGAGTACCTGAGGCTTGCCAAAAGCCATGTGAGTGAGTTTGGACGCAGATGGATCCTCCTCAAGATATTCCTTGTGATGACTGGAACCATAGCCAAACTTGAGTCCAGGCTTACGAGAGACCCTGAGCCAACTAAGCAGCTGATGCCTGACTCACAGAAACTGTGAGATCATAAGTATTTCTTGTTTTAAGCCACTAAGATTTGGAATAATTTGTTATGCAGCAACAGATAACTAATACATGGCAGCCCAGAATTTCCTGGAAATTCTAAGATTGGCAGCCCAGAATTTCCTGGAAATGAGGATAAAATTACCTTTTCCTCCTTTTGAAAATCTTTTTTGGCAAGGAGTAGAAAACAGCACTAAATAGCTTGGTAAATTATCCTGTGACAAATGAACATTACCTGAAGCCATGTAAGTGGATAGAACAGAAATCCCTGCAGAGGGAAATTACCACCTCCTGTCACAGTTCAAACTCTGCCATGGTGAAGCATGGCCATGCCCCTGAGCACCTGATAATCAGCACCATCCCAATCACTCCTACAGAAGAAAGGAGCAGAGCCCGATGCTCAGAGGAGAGACGGGGATGTAGCTACCATAAGTCCTTAAACTGCCCCTTGGCCTCCCGAAAGAAACTCAAACCTGTAAGTGTGGCCCCAAGAAAATAACAAGCTAATTTCAGCTTAGGCTTCCAGGGATACTGGAATTTCTAGATGAAAGTCTTCAAAAGGCTAGAACTCTCTCCTGGTCAGGTGCAGTGGCTCAAGCCTGTAATCCTGGCCCTTTGGGAGGCTAAGGCAGATGGATCGCTTGAGCTCAGGCCTGGGCAACATGGTGAAACCTCATCTCTACATAAAATACAAAAGTTAGCCAGTCATGGTGGTGTGTGCCTGTAGTCCCAGCTACTCAGCAGGCCGAGGTGGAAGGATCACCTGAACCCTGGAGGCAGAGGTTGCAGTGAGCCAAGATCATGCCACTGCACTCTAGCCTGGGCAACAGAGTGAGACCCTGTCTCAATAATAATAATAATAATTATATAATGAAAAAAAAAAGGCTAGAGCTCCTGCTGTCATGGGACCCTGCCCTAAACCTGGAGATTCTGATGCAGTTCTCAGAATTAATCCTGTCATGAAGGCTCCCCCAGGAATATGAGCCCCTTATACAGCATCTGATGCCAGAAAATAATCTGTGGTTGGTGAAGCTGGGCTCTGGAGAGACCCTGAGCCAATTGCCATCCCCAAATCGTCAGCTCATTCATGCAGTGTTTCCCTGACATTAAGTATAGGGTGTCAGGCTTTGTGTCGTACAATCCCAGGGAACGCTGTTGCTGTTGTGTTCAATGTCAATGACACCCGCTGAGACATAACTTTGTACAAGATGAATGGCAGGGTCCGGGGTCATACCACACTGTCACTCTGAGTGTGGGCCCCACACATTTGAGAATGTTTTCTGGACAAAAATATCCTCATTTTCCCACCATTATTCAGCCAATGAGTTTTTCAACTTTTATGAGTCCTCCTGTTTGGCCATATGGACAAGCGTCGGGGAAGGGGAGGGAAGCACAGTGCTAAAGCACCTCTCTGGGACACTTCCCCATCTCTGTTTGGGACAGGCCTTGTATTTGCTCCAGTGAGTACGGGAATCTGGTCCCATTATGACCATGGAGATAAGCAAAGGCATGGTACCCAGCATTAACTTCCTAAAGGGCTCCAGGCCAGTCTCTGAGGTGTTCGCCTCACCTTCATGAAAAAGATCAACAGCATAGGCGTCACATCAGCCAAGGCCTCCAGTTCTGGCTTTTTGCCTCCTGTGTGAGTGACTGAATATCTCTTTCTTACATTGTTTTTTTGAGATGGGGTCTCGCTGTGTTGCCCAGGCTGATCTCGAACTTCTGGCCTCAAGCGATCCTCCTGCCTCAGCCTCCCACAGTGCTGGGATTACAAATATGAGCCACAACACCCAGGCGAGACTGAGTATCTCTAAACTTCAATTAGGAAAAGTTAAATCAAATGATGGGGGAGACTTCTGGTTTCCAGTCAGGTGTGTAGGAAGCTTGGAAGTTGTCTCTTCTGTCCACCCAGCAAGCTGAAAACTAACAATTCTTCTTATATCCATCAGAGAACTCAGGGCATAGAGCAAACAGCTGTCCCCCAAACTGAAGAGACTCACATGCAGTTAGAGAGAATCACAACTTACCAGAGCAGAAGCCCAGGAGCAGTAACTTCCAAAGGAACGAGCATCCTATCTGGAAAACCTGAACTGCCCCTAACGAATGGCTGGAGGCTCAGTGTGGACAAGGCTGAGACAGTTCAAAATTCAGGGAGAGGGCTGGTATAGGGCAAATCCCACACTTTGAGTTTTAACTCCAGGAGTGCCGCTACGTTGTAAGATCAGAGAAAAATTCCCTAGTGATTCCCCCAGGGGGTGGGGGAAAGTAGCCATTTAAAAAGTTGCCCAGAACATTCTGTTTTTTAATAACAATGCCTGTCCTCAAGAGAAACTGGAGCCTAGGTTGACCTGGGTGAAGGAAAATACCCAACTCCAGTGGGCTCCAGCCTTCCCGTCTCACCTGAGAGGGAAAAACAAAACAAAACTGAGAGGCACTGGTGAGAGTGCCAGCCGAGGGGCACAGGCTCACTACAAGTCTGAGACCTATTTACAGGACTGTAGAACACTTCCCTTCCCCACACACTTTTCGCCACATTAATAGGGCTGGTGTTTAATAACAGGGGAAATCAATGGGAAGAACTATTTAATAAGTCTCTAGAGAATATTTAAGGCCAGGTGCGGTGGCTCACGCCTGTAATGCCAGCACTTTGGGAGACCGAGGTGGGCAGATTGTCTGAGGTCAGAGGTCTGAGACCAGCCTGGCCAACATGGCAAAACCCTGTCTCTACTTAAAACACACACACAAAAAATTAGCTGGGCATGATGGCACACACCTGTAGTCCCAGCTACTCGGGAGGCTGAGGCAGGAGAATCGATTGAACTTGGGAGGTGGAGTTTGCAGTGAGCCGAGATCGCACCACTGCACTTCAGCCTGGGAGACAGAGCAAAATTCTGTCTCAAGAAAAAAAAAAAAGTGACAATTTAAGAGCCCTTTAGAGAAACTCAAAGACAACAGGGAGAAAAACAAGCACATCAGATGAAAGTTTAGCTTTCAACACCTACAGCTACAGCAAACACAGCTGAAGTCTTTGCCAGAAAATCATAAAACCTCATACAAAAGGCCTGTTTACAGCAGTTTCTTTTACCAAGGACATCATGTCCAGCTTTCAACAAAAAAATCACAAGGCATATGAAAAGACAAATAAAGTGACGGATCTGTGGTATTATTGAATAGACTATTAAAAGCATAAATTAATCTTCCCAGACACTAGCCTTTGTTTGCTCTCTAAGCCTGCCCCACTCGATAGGAGCTAAAGGCTGCTTTTCCAGGACCATCAACCAGGAGCTAGGGCATGTGGACAGCTTGAGGGGAGCCAGGAGGAGTTACACTGCCCTAACTCCTCCACTCCTCTGAGTGAAAAACAGTGTTAATAAATCAAGTGGCTCCAGTGGCTTGTTCATTACACCTTCATTACATACAGGTGTTTTCTTAAGAATACCAGAGATGGATAGGTAAATAGATATAGAGATACAGAAATATAGAGCTATAGGTATATAAGTATGCATATTCATTTAACTAAGTTTATGATTGGTATAAAGATTTTCTGATATATAGAAACAATTCATAAGTCTGAGAATTTTAGGTTAAATTCCTGTATCATTTCTACTTAAAAGAGAGGCAAAACATTATCTCTCTGGCCACATCACAGTAATAACTACTCAAAAATAATTGTTTAGGCCAGGCATGGTGACTCACGCCTGTAATCCCAGCACTTTGGGAGGCCGAGGCAGGCGGATCACCTGAGGTCGGGAGTTCGAGACCAGCCTGACAAACATGGAGAAACCCCGTCTCTACTAAGAATACAAAATTAGCCATGCTTGGTGGTGCACACTTGTAATCCCAGCTACTCGGGAGGCTGAGGCAGGAGAATCACTTGAACCTGGGAGGTGGAGGTTGTGGTGAGCCAAGATCGTGCCATTGCACTCCAGCCTGGGCAACAAGAGTGAAACTCCATCTCAAATAATAATAATAATAATAATAATAATTGTTTAACTTGTGTGACTTTTGCTTGGCACTTTGGTGATAAACAGTTTTTGTTCATTCCACTAATATTATTGAGTCTGCTTAATATGTTTATAATTCTAAACTAAGTTTTCATTATTGTTCTAAGCAAAATACCACGGTGCAGACAGAATACATTGTTTTTGGCCCCTGGAAACTTAGTATTTAGAAGGAGAGAAAATATATAAGTACAACATCCCTCAATGGCAGGACAGTGTATGGTTAAGGGCTAGACCGAGTTTTTTAGTCCCAGCTCTGCCACTAACAAGATATGCGATCTGGAGCAAGCTCCTTCCTTATTCCCCATGGGGCCTCGTTTCCTTATATTTATATAAAATGAGAGCTAAGCTATTATCTCAAAGGGCCTGGCTAGTCCTAAAAGAAGAACTGTCTATTAACAGAGACAACAGATCTATCAGAGCAGTCATAAGAAGTCAAGAAAATATCTAGGCTGTCTACCGATCGCTATTCTACCACCACCTTGCCCATCGTGGTTTGTTAGGTTGGGATTAACCCACTTTCAGCAAGAAGATGTCCTAAATGGATCAACAGAATCTCTTTCTTCTCATCGGAGTGATTAGGTAATCTCAAATTTAGACTAATCAACCTCTAACATGACTTTAGCCACTAGGATTGATTCGGGGGTCAGCCAATCGGACCAAAGATGCGGCTTATGCTGGGGATTCTGACATGCAGATGTTCTCCCTCACTCTCGATAACATGAAAGACTGAAAATGTTGCAGTCATTTATAAGTAGATTATGGTAAGACACTGATGGGGAAACAGAGCCAGAGCTAGGATCGGACCCCCGGGAAGTCCCACAAAATTTATATAGCTAATTCTTGAAGGGTTTGTTTGATTTGGATAGACTAGAGGTGAAGGAAGAATATTAACAGTAGACAATAACAGGAATCTGGAGGGAATGTACAGTATCTTAACAAGGGCACTTTGAAATTATTATTATTATTATTTTGAGACCAAGTCCCACTCTGTCGCCCAAGCTGGAACATCTCGGCTCACTGCAACCTCTGTCTCCCGGGCTCAAGCTTTTCTCCTGCTTCAGCCTCCTCAGCAGCTGGGATTACAGGTGTCCACCACCACGCCTGGCTAATCCTTGTACTTTTAGTAGAGACAGGGTCTCACCATGTTGGCCAGGCTGGTCTCAAGCTCCTGACTTCAGGTGATCCACTCACCTTGGCCTCCCAAAGTGCTGGGATTACAGGCATGAGCCACTGCACTCAGTCTGAATCTTTCCTTTGCTTGGCTGAAGCAGATAATTTGTATTCATCCAATATAAAACACCAGCATAATAATAATACTGATTCTGTGGTGGAGTTGGTTATGCAGGGATGGGTTTGGGATAGAGATATGATATATTCCATTTCTCAAAGAGCTTATATCTGGGCAGAGGGACCAAAAGGTAAACAACCAACAGTAGGGGAGAGATGTAGCCCTCGTTCACCTCAGATCTGCAGAGGGGAAGAAAAATTTAAAGAATAGAGTGTCTTTTGAATTTCTGCCTGGGAGGAATTATCATCCACATTGGATAGGTAAAGAGATTAAAGTATGTGAGCAAAAATGTCACATACCAAGCTAGACAATTATTATTACTGATAAGCCAGAAAGATAATGCTTTGCCTTTCTTGTACATATTCCTTTACTGAATGGACTATAAAAAAGCACCAATTAATCTTCCCAGACTCTAGTCTTTGTTTGCTCTCTAAGCCTGCCCCACTCGATAGGAACTAAAGGCTGCTTTTCTAGGACCATCAACCAGGAGCTAGGGCGGGTGGACAGCTTGAGGGGGCCAGGAGGAGCTACACTGCCCTAACTCCTCCACTCCTCTGAGTGAAAAACAGTGTTGATACATCAGATTATATAAGATTACAAACACAACTAGCAGGCAGTACAATCTGCAGTTGAATCCAGGTCCATCTGGCTTTAGAACCTGGCTCAAGACTCCCACTTTTTAAAATGTGGTCTGTGCAACCTATAGAATGGGAGAAAATATTTGAAAACTATTCGTCTGACAGGGGATTAATAGCCGGAATATATAAGGAACTTAAAAATCTCAATACAAAAGAAAAACAACCAAGTAATCCAATTAAAAAATGGATGAATGATCTGAACAGATACTTCTCAAAAGAAGACATATGAATGGTCAACAAATATATTTTCAAATGTTCAACATCATTAATCATCACACTCTCATGTTTATTGCAGCACTCTTCACAATGGCCAAGATATGGAATCAACCTAGGTGTCCAATAACTGATGGATGGGTAAAGAAAATGTAGTATATACATCATGGAATACTGTTTAGCCATAAAAAATGAAATCCTGGCCAGGCGTGGTGGCTCACACCTGTAATCCCAGCACTTTGGTGGGCGGATCACCTGAGGTCAGGAGTTAGAGACCAGCCTGGCCAACATGGAGAAACTCTGTCTCTACTAAAAATACAAAAAATTAGCCGAGCGTAGTGGCAGACACCTGTAATCACAGCTACTCGGGAGACTGAGGCGGGAGAATCGTTTGAACCTAGGAGGCGGAGGTTGCAGTGAGCTGAGATCGCACCACTGCCCTCCAACCCGGGCAACAAGAGCGAGACTTTGTCTAAAAAAAAATTATAAAAAAAAAAAATCCTGTCATTCAACACAACATGGATGGAAATGGAGAATATGATGTTAACTGAAATAAGATAGGAACAGAAAGTTAAACACCCATGTTCTCACTGATATGTGGAAACTCTAAAAAAAATCTTCATCTCACAAAAGTAAAAAGTAGAACAGAGGATTCCGGAGACTGCGAAGGGTAGGGGGAGAGGAAGGATAGGGAGAGGTTTTTTAAAGCAGCAGACCCTAACCTTTTTGGCACCAGGGACCAATTTTGTGGAAAACTATTTTTCCATGGCCAGGGTGGGGTGGGGCTGGGGGATTGGATGAGGGCGATGAAACTGTTCCACCTCAGATCATCAGGCATTAGATTCTCATAAGGAGCATGCAACCTAGATCCCTCACATGTGCAGTTTACAGTAGGGTTTCAGTTCCTACGAGAATCTAATGCAGTCACTGATCTGACAGGAGGCAGAGCTCAGGCGGTAATGCTCACTCACCCACCCCTCATTTCCTGCTGTGCAGCCAGTTCCTAACAGGCCATGGACCAGTGTTGATCTGCTGCCCAGGAGTTGGGGACCCCTGGGTTAAAGGATACAAAATTACAGCTAGATAGAAGGAATAAATTCTAGTGTTCTCTACCACTATAGGGTGGTATAGTTAACAGTAATATATTTTATAGGTTCAAATGGCTAGGAGGAGGATATTAAATGTTCCCAAAACAAAGAAATGATAAATGTTTGAGATGATGGATATGCTAATTACCCTGATCTGATCACCATACATTATATGTACTGAAACATTAATATGCATCCCATGAATATGTACAATTATTATTTGACAATTTAAAAAATATAATAAAAGCTGAGCGTGGTGGCTCACACCTGTAATCCCAGCACTTTGGGAGGCCAAGGCAGGCGGATCATGAGGTCAGGAGTTCGAGACCAGCCTGGCCAGCATGGTGAAACCCCGTCTCTACTAAAAACAAAAAAAATTAGCTGGATATGGTAGCACATGCCTGTAGTCCCAGCTACTCAGGAGGCTGAGGCAGGATAATTGCTTGAACCCAGCAGGCGGAAGTTGCAGTGAGCTGAGATTGCGCCACTGCACTCCAGTCTGGGCAAGGAAGCTAGACTCCATCTCAAACAACAATAACAACAACAACAACGACAATAAAAAATAATTTTTTTAAAAGAAGTGTGGTCTGTGAATTGGCAGCATCAGCATCAACCGGGAGCATGGCTGGTGACATAATCTGTGTGGCCCAATGCAAAATAAAAATATGGGCACCCATTCAAAAAGCAGGGGAAAAGTGCCACTGCATTTGCAAAAATGTTAAGCTTTTCTCTTTCTTCCACAGTCTCTCAACTTGTCATGGTGTTTTATATTTGCCATTTAATGTCATTCTTTTTTTTTTTTAAGACTGGGTTTCGCTCTTGTTGCCCAGGCTGGAGTGCAGTGGTGCAAACTTGGCTCACTGCAGTCTCTGCTTCTTGGGTTCAAACAATTTTCCCACCTCAGCCTCCCGAATAGCTGGGATTACAGGGGTATGCCACCACGCCCCGCAAAAGTTTGCATGTTTAGTAGAGACGGGGTTTCACCACGTTGGCCAGGCTGGTCGTGAACTTCTGACCTCCAGTGACTCACCCACCTTGGCCACCCAAAGCGTTAGGATTACAGGCGTGAACTACCGTGCCCGGCCCATTTAATGTCATTCTAACTAAAAAAACATTTTTAATGACTAACATGGATTTACCATTCATCTTTTTTATCAAGCAATGCCAGTTTTAAATGCAAATATCTAAGCATTTAATTCCTAAGGTGGAATCACTGAAATAACACAACTTGTATTTTGTAACTTGTACACATTGGTGTATTTTGTTCTTATCAGAACAGTGGAAATGCTAAATAAAGTCACTCAACTGTTTTTGTTTTACTTCTTAACAAGCACACATTCTACTCACAGTACCTTCCACTTCCTGAAGGATAGGGAAGGACTGAAAGGAAAAAGAACTTTCCCTTCTCTTCTATGTCATCATTTTAGCATCCGTGGTTGGCTAATATAGGGAAGTAACCCAGGAGGGATATGACAGGGTTTCTTGGTCATTCGTATTTCTTAGAACATCACTGCCTTCTTTCTGTGTTCATAGCAAGTTCTGGTACCAATGGCAAGCATGGCCTCTCCAGGCTGTCAGTGACTCAAACCTTACCAAGTCACAGCCTTAACACACCACTTGGGACTTGCTGAACTCCCACCAAAATTTTGTACTCATGGGGCATCTCAAGTACTATATGCAAATGGAATGCATAAGACAGTGGCCATGCATATTCCTACTGCACTGCGTGGATGTCTTCTAGTCTCCAGCTGGCTGGATTGCCCCATCAGACTTACAAAACACAAGTTCAAATTTAAAAATCATTTAAAATTTTAAGGTGGAAATAGTGTGTTAAAACCAAGTTCAGAGCCTGCATAGGTTGCAGCTTAGGAGCTGGCTTTTCTTAGGAGCTTGATAAAAATGCAGGTTCTCAGTGCTGCCCACCCTCAGCCCCGCCCCCACCCCCACCCCCACTCCCAGACCTGTTGAATCAGAATTTGCATCTTAAGATTCCCAGGTCGGTTGTTTTTGGGCCTGTTGAAGTTCAGGAAGCTCTGGTCTGGTCTAGACCACTGAAGATTCTATCTCCCAGGCTAGACGCTGACTTTACTCCCTGGGAGGCAAGGGACAACTTTCTCTGATCTGCCCCACACTCTCTCTTCCCTCCTCTGGGCCCTACCTGCAGCTCCCCAGGACGTTATCAACTGGATTGCTGGCTGGCTTTTCTAACAACAGATTTATGAGGCTGTGTTCAGATCTCAGGTTTCATCTGCCTTCCAACCATCCAAGCCCTTTGTATACTCATGAATCCCTGTGGCAAGGAAGAAACCACAAAGAGCATCTAATAGGAGCCTTCCTTTTAAAGACCCATTTTAAGGATGTGGGCCAGAGGCCAAGCCCCCCAAAAGATGAAAGTCTTGTTAATTTATATGTCAATGTGTAGCTGAGATGCCTTTATTACTGAGAATTCTAAAGTGAGAATCTTGCTCCCCCTCCCCCTGTTCGTTATTTAATTCCATTTATTTCCCTACTTTTGCTAGCTTTAAAATCACCCAGAGTGGATGAGGATGCAGTGTAACCTTTTTTCTGCTTCTCTTTGAGACTTTTTATGACGAAATGTTAGAAACATATTAATAACATGTCCCCCAAAATCTTTAAAAGAAGATCAAAGGAGGAGAAAATAGAGTTGAAAATTTAATTCACTTTGGCATTCAAGAGGTGTCTAAGAATAGGCCAGGCACGGTGGCTCACACCTGGCCTTTGGCAGGCAGATCGCTTGCAGCCAGGAGCTCAAGACCAGCAGACCAGCTTGGGCAACATAGTGAGACACCGTCTCTACAAAAAATACAAAAATTAGCTGGATGTGGTGGCACACACCTGTACTCTCAGCTACTCAGGAGGCTGAGGTGGGAGGATCACTTGAGCCTGGGAGGTTAAGGCTGCAGTGAGCCATGATAGTGTCACTGTGTCAGAAGTGTGTGAACCAGAGCAACTCCATCTTGAATAGGAGCTAGGTAAAATGAGACTGAGACCTAGTGGGCTGCATTCCCAGAGAGTTAAAGCATTCTATGTCAGAGGATGAGATAGGAGGTCAGCACAAGATACAGGTCATGAAGACCTTGCTGATAAAACAGGTTGCAGTAAAGAAGCTGGCTAAATCCCACCAAAACCAAGACAGTCACTAGAATGACCTCTGGTTGTCCTCACTGCTACACTCCCACCAGCATCCTGACAGTTTACAAATGCCATGGCAACATCAGGAAGTTACCCTATATAATCTAAAAACGGAGGCAAGAATAATCCACCCCTTGTTTAGCATATTGTCAGGAAATAACTGTAAAAATGGGTAACCAGCAGTCTTCTGGGCTTCTATGTCTATGGAATAGCCATTCTTTTTTTTTTCTTTTTCTTTTTTTTTTTTTTTGAGATAGAGTCTCGCTCTGTCACCCAGGCTGGAGTGCAGTGGTGCAATCTCAGCTCACTGCAACCTCCACCTCCCGGGTTCAAGGGATTCTCCTGCCTCAGCCTCCCAAGTAGCTGGGATTACAGGCACATGCCACCATGCCTGGCTAATTTTTGTATTTTTAGTAGAGATGGGGTTTTACCATATTGGCCAGGCTGGTCTCGAACTCCTGACCTCGTGATCCGCCTGCCTCAGCCTCCCAAAGTGCTGGGATTACAGGCGTGAGCCACCGTGTCCGGCCAGAGTAGGCATTCTTTTATTCCTTTACTTTCCTCATAAACTTGCTTTCACTTTACCGACTCACCCTGAGTTCTTTCTTGAGCGAGATCCAAGAACCCTCTCTTGGGGTCTGGATTGGGACCCCTTTCCTGTAACAACCGCACTCTAGCCTGGGTGACAGAGTGAGGCCCTCTCAAAAAAAAAAAAAAAAAAGAAAGAAAAGAAAAGAAGAAGTTTTTAAGAAGAGTAAGTTAGGAAAGAAATTCAGTCAAAATTAGTGTTAAATAAAATGTACAGGAGGCCATTGGTTTGAAATGAGCTCCTGTGCTAGCCCCAACAGACCAAACCAAATAGAGTCACTCATGCTAATGTTCCATACCACCAAGCCAAAACTAGGTTGCTTACCTGAACTTCCAATAAATAGGGGAGAGAGAGAGAGAGAGAGAGAGAGAGAGCTAATGGCCAAATCCCCAAACAGGCCAGTCTCAATGAGCATGATGAGGAAATGCCCTCTGCCTTCATCTTTATAAACGAAGGTAACTTTGAAATGACCAATCCACCGGTTCTCTGTTTCTGCTTTCCTCAGCTCCTTTCTGTTTGTAAAACCAACCTCCTCTTCCCAGCTCATCACAACATTCTACTTTATAGAATGAGGCAAATTCTGAATTGCCTGATTCTAGAATCACAAATAAAAGCCAATTAAGGTCTTTAAACTAAACTTGTAATTTTGTTTGATATCATTAGGAACTTTCACCTTCTTGTTTCTCTCAGCCTGAGGCCTGAAATAGAATCACCCCTCAGCTAAAATGGAATTGCCCCTCAGCATGTGAGCAAACTTTTACTGCACCGCTAAGTTGCAAGTCAATGGAGAATTTTCTTGCACAATAGTGGCTCCCCTCCTTCTGTGAGGGAGAGCATTTAAACAAGCAAGAGAAAAGAAAGGAAAAAGGCAAGGAAAGAGAAGCAAAGAGAACGTTTTCAAAAGATGCGTGCTGCCCTTTTGATGGGGATGGCCTCCTTCTCCTCTTGACTGCCAACCCCACCAGAAAACATTCTCCCAAATGGTCAAGACTGTCGGAAGCCAATGTTGACTGCAGCTGCTTATAATTTGTTAGTTACTTTCTGGCATACAGACATCTCAATTTTAAGACCAAGCTTTCATGTTCCCTGACCAGGACTAGAAATGGCATACAGAAAAGAAAATGAGGGGGTAGGGATGAGGGAGTAGCACAGAGGCCGTGGAGGGCATGAACTGAACCACAAAGAGGTTGGGGGGCAGGACTTGGATCTCCTGAAGGTCTTGGGCTTTTCAGCAGTGCTACTCCCCCCTCATTTCTCCTCCACCCGCAATGAAGGCAGGAGAAACAAAGAAACAGCCTAGCAATGAGCTCCTTGGGGTTGAGGTTTTACTGCATAGCTGTGTGCTGTGAAGAATTTTCTTATAAATTGCCCCGTTTGCACAATGATGGCATTCTTTTTTGGATCACCAACTCAGGACATTTGGTAGCATGAGTGACAGAAACATTTTAAATTCATGGGAAATACAAAACCCCCTTTGTGGGCATTGGTTTCAGCCGCTGCCTCAGGTAACAAGAGTTGAGCTAAGTTTTCCTTCTTTGCCTTCCTTATCCATTGATTCTCTGGCCAAGGTGCTATCGAGTAGCCCGGTGACCCACAGGCCAAGGGAGGGAGGAGGGGATGAAAAGCAAGTTAATTCACCAGATGGAGAGTGGGACCATTTCAGCAGGAGGCAGCTGCATTTCCAAAGCCAGATCAAAATCAAGTTCAAAAAGCTAAGTCCTGCTTAAAGAGCTGAAGGCATAGAGATAGGACAAGGTCTGAATTGGAACAGGAGATGAGGAACTCTCCTGTCCTCACCTCCATTTCTCCAGGGCCTGGATCTAGCAGGATCTAAGCTGTAAATCCCTGCACTGTCTGTGGTCAGAGGTTTCACAACTGTGTTGGCTTAAACTTTGTTTCTGCCCTTAGACAAGTTACTTAACTCCTCTGATGCTCACTATCTTCATCTATAAAATAGGGACAATACTATCATCTATCTCATTGGCTTTCTGGGAGGAATCAATGAAGAAATATATGCACTGGCCTGATAGCCAGGGAACATAGAGCTTAATAAGAAGTAGCAGTAATGGGAGTAATTGTCGTTTCAAAGAGGAAGTTATTGCCAAGTCCAGCCTCACATATTTTCAAAGAAGACGTGGAAGGGTTGTCCATGAGTTGACAAAGCCCAGATTGTCTCATTTCCCTCAGAGCCCAAAGGTCTGGCAGGCAAGCCACAGCCCTGGGTCATGAGTGAGTGGATCCACACCATCGCCCTTCATGAGAAACACCTTCCCTTCCTTCTTGCTTGGTTTCCCTCTCCTTCTTCTGCCCATCTCCATCTTTTTTTCTCTCTCTTTCCTTCCCCAAAGACCCCATCAGCTCCACTTTTTCCCTACAGAGCAACCTAGGAAAGTCATCTCATAGTGCTGAGCCCCACTTGCCTCTCAAGGCAGTGAGGACGATGGAGCAGATGCTCTATAAGCCCTTTTGGAAGCCAACATTCCACAATCATCCATTCCTCTCCTTTCGCCCTTCTCTTTTCCTTGCCTCTTTCACACTCAAACTCCTGGGAGAAAATTCCATCTGGTTGAGCTCGAGTCACATGCCTGCCACTACAGGTATGGCAATGTTAGAGAAAGGCTCTTGGGCAGGAATCCCCCAGGAACCTTGTACTTCTTTAGGAGAAGAGGAGGACCTGGTTTCGTAATCCCCCATGACTGCATGATTTGTGGAAGAGGGAGTGGTAATTCCCCCAGAAGAAACCAGAAAGGAAGAATAGGCATTAGGTTTAGGGTAGAGCAAAGGAAAGAACTACAACAGCAACTGTGCAGATGATAAAATTGGAAGTATGCTTTCTCTTCTTTCCATTCGCATATTTATTTGCTTATCTATGCATTTGCCTTTGAGTATCTAGGCCACTGAAGATGCAAGCCTTACCTGAACTTGAGAATGGTTAGAATTGCCATAATAAAATGTTCATTAAATATTTTGTGATAAGTTCAACAATAAAGAATCTGCTCAGGAAGCAAGGTAAACCACAAGAACTAAATTGAATCTATCCTCTGGGTCAACCAAGTCTTTAAGGGAATGGTTACATAAGACCAAACCAGGCATATTGGACATTCAGAGGAACCCCCAGGATGTGAGCCAGCCCTACAGTCCTCAATCTGGAGTGGATTTTGCTCTCCCTAGGGATATTTAGCAAAATCTGGAGCCATTTGTGGTTTTCACAACTGGGAGGAAGGGGGACTTCTACCGACATCTACTTGGTAGAGACCAGGATGCTGCTAAACATTCTACAGTCTATAGGACAGCCCCCTGGCAACAAAGAATTACCCCACCCGAAACATCAACAGTGCCAAGGTTGGGAAATCCTTAGCAGATGGACAAGGGGCCTTTCATCCCAATAATCCCGATATGTTTTGTTGAGTCTGAGAACTTCTTGTCATAACTGCTGACTATGGGGACCACAATCTAGTTTCACTCAACCAGTCTGTAAATCCAGGTGCCAGCTCTTCCACTAAGGAAGTCCCCTAGAAGATCCTTGCCCAAGATCCTTCATCTTTCCCCTCCAAAACAGTGAAGCGGCAGATCTGTCACCAAGTTCTTCCAATCTGAATTCTCCATGGGTCTTGCATATTGGGCTAAATGTTTCAATACAGAAGGTTTAGTTTTCTAGTAGCCAGGTCAAGACTGATACGAAATTCTTCTTCTGAGATCTCTTTCAGCTGCCTCATTAGCTGTAAATATAATTATCTGGCTTCTCTTGGATCTTATGAGCTGCACCATATTCTTCCAGTAAATTTACTTTTTGCTTCAATTAGTCAGTCAATTTATTTTGCTTGCAACCAAGATGTCCTGATACAGAGAATCTTCAATTCCCTTTAGTGACTTCCAAACTTCATGCAACATCTCAAGTATGTCCCATTCTATCACTCCAAGAAACATAGGATCCCAGAAATATCCTAGTTCATACTCTACTTCTCTAGGATCTGCCATTTGATTACCAGTTAATCAAATGACCAAAAAGAATTTATTCACACCCACATACTTTGAACAATGTCAGCTTAAGGAAAAGTCAAAGTAGAGAAGGGGGACTAATATTTGTTGGGTGTCTACATGTGCGAGGCACAACGTTAAGGACTTTATATTTAGAATCTTCTCTCAACTTCATTGCTATACTGGAGGTTGGTATTGCTATCCCACTTTACATTTGAGATAAATGAGGATTAGTGAGATCAACTAATTTTCATAAGACCATATATCTAGTAGTTATTAGAGATAGGATTTGGATTCAAGTCTATCTGTCTCCAAGGCCTATGGTTTGTTCTTTTTTTTACCTCTGTACAAGAGATGGCGAACTGTGGCCCTTGGGCCGTATTTTGCCTGCCACCACTCACTTTTGTAAATTAAGTTTTATTCTAACAGCCATGCTCGTTCTTTTGCTCTATAATGACATAGTTGAGTATTTGCAATGGCAACAATAAGCATTGCAAAGAGTAAAATATTGCCTATGTTCCCTTTATAGAAAAAGTTTGGACTGGGCATGGTGGCTCACGCCTGTAATCCCAGCACTTTGGGAGGCCGAGGCGGGTGGATCACCTGAGGTCAGGAGTTTGAGACCAGCCTGGCCAACATGGCAAAACCCCGTCTCTACTAACAATACAAAAAAATTAGCCAGGTGTGGTGGTAGGCACCTATAATACAGCTACTCAGGAGGCTGAGGTAGAATTGCTTGGACCCAGGAGGTGGAGGTTGCAGTGAGCCAATATCATGCCACTGCTCTCCAACCTGGGTAACAAAGTGAGACTCTGTCTCAAAAAAAAAAAAAAGAAAAAGAAAAAGTTTGCTAACCTCTGCTCTACATCCTACTCTGTTCCTCATATGCAGATTCCCCATTCCTGGTTCACTCTTGTTTAGGGCATTTCTTTACACGAACTCAAGCATCTGATTCTGTATTCTTCCTTTATCAAACCTAGTCAGGAAAGCACTGTCTCATTCACACAAAAGTGGAAGTGACCAATAAAGCTTAATGTTTATCCCTCCCAAGGATATTTGCATTTTAAGAACCAACCAAAACTTAGGCCAAGCAAGTCTGGTGGGAATTTTTGGTGGGAATTCTGAAGTAACGTCTTTCACAGATTCGCCACTGAATCACCTAGATTTTAGATGGGCCCCTTCCTTGGGTCTCCCCAAATCACGCTACACATGATTGAAGGACTACATAAAGGCTGTAGTCCTTTAATCTGCTTTTTTCAGCATGGCCTCTTCAGAAAGGTCTTGGTTGAGTCCTAATCTTAAGGTCACTAGGGTGACTGCTACTTATGCTCAGAACCAGGACACTGGCTACTGACTTCAGATGTCACATCTTCATATACTTTCTAACTCTCAATTTGTAAAGATGACCAAAAAAATTAAAGGAGTTAATACACTATTTTACCAACCAGTAACATTAGTGTAACTATCTCTGTACAGCAATTGCTGAAGATGATCAGTTGCAATGATCTACAGCTGGGTTTGGTGTTGACTATCAAACTCTCCTCACTAGTGTAAGCTTTCCCAAGAGAAGCTGAAGCTCTTTTCTAGATGGAGCATAGGGCCTATTCTTTTCCCACTTGGTTCTATGCCATCTTCCAATATCTCTGTGGCCCACACTTGTGTGCACCAGCCTGACTGTGTCCTTGAATTAGAACCGATGCAGAAATTGCAAAGCATGCCTCGCTGTGACAAGTGGGAAGAAAACCATTTCCCACCTCCTCACCTCCAGAGACTCACTCTCTGCTAGTGATTTTACCTCTTAAATGGTTTTTGAGTATGGCCTTTCCTCTCTCCTATTACTATTGCTCAGATAGTAACCACATCTTGGCATTTTTATAACCTCTTAACTGATCATCCTGCCTCAGTCTCACTCTCTCCAGTCCATCTCTGAAACTGTTTCTAGAGAACTTTATTGAAAATTCATCCAGGCACAGTTGCATGTGCCTGTAATCACAATAACTCAGGAGGGTGAGGCGGGAGGATCACTTGCCTGGGCAACATAATGAGACCCTGTCACTAAAACAAATTAAAAAAAAAAAAAAATCAAGTGTGGCCAATGTCCCTTCCCTGTCTAAACCTTGCAGTGGCACCCAGTCTCCTTCCTAGATGCCACACATCCAGGTCGTATACCTGAACATATCTGGTAAGCATTAAACAATAGGGAGCAGTGCAGCCTGGGGTGAGCCAGAGGCTTAAAGGCATGCAGACTTTATTCAAACACTGTGAGGGCCAAAATAAAAGCACCATCTGCAGGCTGAAAGCCGTCCACAAGCAATGCATGTGCTACCTCAGGAGAAATGCATGGTCCCCTTTTTACCATGACATAAAAGTCTTCTCTGGTCTGACTTCCACTGTTGATCCTTATCCCCAGCTACAACCTGGCTCTCACTTCAGGCTCCTGCCATCCCCATCTGCTTGATTTCTCCTGAGTTTCACGCCTCCCTTCCCCTGCTTATCTTTTTTTTTTTTTTTTTCCCTACCTCCTGCTTATTCTGTCTTTAAAGCTTAAGATCCTTTCCTGGATCATCCCCTGCCTCCAGGTGAGCCAATATTGATGTTCTGTGCCTTTCTAGAACTTGATGCTGGCCTCTGTCATTACAATGACTGCATTATTTTAGAATTATATCCTCCTGTGTTCCTCCAAAGAATATTAAGTTCCTTGAGAGCAGAGAAATATGGCATTTGTGTATGATTCTGTATGCCTGTGTCTATAATAACCAGTCATCAAATATTTGCCGAACCAAACACTAACCTGGGGGCCCAAGAGAGCTCTGTCTGATTCCAGGAGTCGTTTGTTAGCTAGAGATTTGCTAATTTTAGGCAAACACTCTATGTCACAATTATTCTTTCTAGATAGAAATAGCATACTTTCCTCAAATGGTGTTTATGGAATAAAATAAAATTAAATGTACATGAATAAATGGCACAGGGCCTGACATTTAGTTGGAACTCAAAAAGTGTAATGTTTTAATGAAGCTATCTTAGAAATGGCTCAAAGTCCAGCCATTAAAGTATAGGTTATCTTTGACGATATGGCTGCTCTAATTACTTCTTATCTTATTTTCTATTGCTTCAGCATAAATCTGCTCTGTAGATACGGAAGTAGGCCATGGTGTTCAGAATAAAGGTTACCTGTAGGAAGTGTTGACTGAGAGGGAGTGTGAGGGAGCCTGATAAATGTTGGAAATGCTCCATTTCTTTATCTTGGTGGTGTTTACACAGCTGTATTCATCCAGGGTTACAGGTGGAATTGCGTCCCCCAGGAAGATATGCTGAAGTCCCAATTTCTGGGACCCACAAATGTGACCTTATTTGGAAACAGTCTTTGCAATATAATCAAGTTATAATGAGGTCATTGGGGTGGGCCCTAATCCTGTGTGATTGGTGTTCTAACAAAAAGAGGGAAATTTGGACACAGACACACAAGTAAGAGAATGCTGTGGGAATGCACGGGAGAACACAGGACAATAGAAGCCAATATTGGAGGAATGCCAAAGATTGGGGTCATCCCCAGAATTCAGGAAGAGGCGAGGAAGAATTAGATCTAGGCTTTTACAGCATGTCTCTGCTTGCACCTTGATTTTCAACTTCTGGCCTCCACAACTGTGACAGAATATATTTCTGTTGTTTTAAACCACCTAGTTTGAGTTACTTTGTATGGCAGCCCTACCAAATAAATGCAGATTTTGGTACTGGGAAGTGAAATGTAACAAATACCTAAAATGTGGAAGTGGCTTTGGAATTGGGTAACAGTGAAACCTCCTTTGCAAAGATTATGACAGTGGGAGAACTCTAGCGTGGCTGACTCCATCTTGCTTCAAGCCTCACAGGCTGGCTGTCTTCACTTATTCCTGGGCATAGGCCAAGCTGTGGGAGGAATATAGTTTATAGTTTAACTTGGAAGCAAGGATGATAATAGTCCCTTCCTAAAACTAGCCGCATTCTTGCTCAGAGACTGAAAACTAATGAAAGGTGGTGAGATTAGGATTATGGGAGGGGACTGAATTCTGCTAAAATGTAGGGATAGTTTCTCTAATCCCTTACTGCTCAGAAGTCATGTAGCCAGAGGTCACAAGATTTGTGACTTCCCCAATTGTTCTTACAGGTAACATCACTATTGTAGAACTTAAACTGGTTTTTTGAGATTTTTCTTTTTTTTTTTTTTTGAGATGGAGTCTTGCTCTGTCACCCAGGCTGGAGTGCACTGGCACGATCTCGGCTCACTGCAAGCTCTACCTCGTGAGTTCACACCATTCTCCTGCCTCAGCCTCCTGAGTAGCTGGGACTACAGGCGCCCACCACCATGCCTGGCTAATTTTTTTTTGTATTTTTAGTAGAGATGGGGTTTCATCGTGTTAGCCAGAATGGTCTCTATCTCCTGACCTCATGATCTGCCAGCCTTGGCCTCCCAAAGTGCTAGGATTACAGGTGTAAGCCACTGTGCCCGGCTGGTTTTTTGAGATTTTTCTATACTGTCCACTTCCAGACTCATGACCCAACTGATCCTGTGGCCCCCAACCCAGAGGCAGACTCAGAGCACGAGGATGGATTTCCACAGCCCTATGATTGCAGCCCCAAACAAACAGCAGCACCCATTCCCTAGTCCTCTGCCCATAAAACTATCCTTGAAAAACTGTAACCTCTGAGCCTTTGGAGAGACTGATTTGAGCAATAACTCTGTCTTCCATATGGCTAGCCTAGCATCAATTAAACACTTGCTTTACTGCAATACCACAATATCAGTGAATTGATTTTGCCTGTGCAGCAGCAAGAACCTGGTAGGCAATTACAGTGGGTAGACGTAGAGGAATTTTCAGGAGCTTGACAGTAAAAGCCTAGATTGCTTTGAAGAGATTGGTGGTAGAAATACGGATGTTAGCTGGGTGCAGTGGCTCATGCCTGTAATCCCAGCACTTTGGGAGGCTGAGGCAGGAGGACCACTGGAGCCCAGAATTTTGAGACCAGCTTGGGCAAGATGGTGAGAGCTCGCCTCTATTAAAATTAAAAGAAAGAAGAAAGAAGTATGGATGGTAAAGGCCATCTTGGTGAAGGTTTAGAAAGAAGTGAGGGAAGCTGTAGAGAAAGCTTTTATCATGTTAGAAAATACATATATCATTATGAACAGAATGTTGCTAGAAATATGAATGTTAAAAGTGCTCCTGGTAAAGCCTCAGATGGAAGTGAGGGACACTGGTACCGGACACTAGAGGAAAGGTAAACCTGGTTATAAAGTGGCAGAACGCTTGGCTGAATTATCTTCTACTGCTTTGTAGAAAGTAGAATTTATAAGTGATTAATTTGGGTATTGAGATGAAGTGATTTCCAAGCCAAGTGTGGAAGGTACAGTCTGGTTTCTCTATGCTGTTCAGAGTAAAATGCAAGAGAAAGAGACACATTAAGGAATGAACTGGTAAGCATAAAGGAACCAGCATTTGATTTGGAAAATTCTCAGCCTATCCAGATAAACTGCTCTGGAATTAGAGCCAAGGGTATGTCTGGACAATATTTGCTAAAGGGATGAGATGTGTGATTTATGAATCCAATCAACCAACTCAGCAGAATCAGGAATAGAACTAAAATTATCCAACAAGTATCTGCGAGGGACTCTCTTGTCTCATGGCTTAGACCCCTAGATTACCTGGGAGACTGACAATATTTTTAATAATTTTATACCAGTGGAAATGCTGCCATCCCAGACTGAAAGGGACAGAGGCAAGATGAAATAAAGGAAGAATGAGCCTGAGGCCAGAGCCACAGATGCAGTGTGGATGGTACCCTGGGTGGGCCAAGAAGGTGAGGCCATCCACCCAATGGGCCAAGAGAACAGAGCCTCAAGCCACAGAAGGTTCTTTTCAGGTCTTGAAATCTAATGGAGTTTTTCCTCTTGGGTTGTGGACTTGCTTTAAGCCGATGACTTCATTATTCCTTCCGATTGTTCCCTCCTGTTAGCACCCTGTTTTGGAGCGAGGGCTTATGCAATATTTCTGCCCTGGCTCTGTATTCAGGTGACTCAGTTTGAAGTGCATGATCGAGACCAGAGATCATGGCATGCCTCTGCACCTTCCCATCAGCGTACTGTGACGTCTGGGTGCTCTGGCACATTGATCTCCTCTTTAGGCAGCACAACCCCTAACAACGATCCTCTTGGCAAAGCAGAAGCCAGGAACCCCAAAAGTGCTCCTTGCGGATCATTTTAAGGGCTGCCTTGCAGACCCCTCCCACCTACCTAAAATGGCTCATTTCCTTTGCCTTTGGGTGCCCTTCCACATCTCCTGTGTCGGTGTGATGTTTTACGGGGCCAAATCTCTTCCCTGTCGCTTCGTGAGGAATCTGCCATTTTCCCCTTAGAATTAGTGCTGCTTTCTAGAAATCTTCCCCATGTAACGGATTTAAAATACTACGCTACTTGGGAAAAGTTCAGCACTAGCCAGTATCAAAAGCCCTGTAGCTCAGCTCATTGTTGAGGGGCCCAAAACAGGCGCTGAGTAAGACACGCAAGGGAAAAAAAAAAAAAAAATCCTAGCTTGTGTGGGAAAACGGCTGACTTAAAGAGCACAGTTCAGTTTTGCTAGACAACTGCTCCGTCTCCTTCCTATACCTGGTTCTACATTCCCAGGCATTTTCTCTTTGAAAAGATACAGAAGTAGTGGTCGTTTCCATTTCCTCTGCAGGTTGCAAAAAGGGAGACATCTTGCCCTTAAGAAAAGACCGTGGAGTGGTGGCGGGCGCCTGTAGTCCCAGCCACTCAGGAGGCTGAGGCAGGAGAATGGCGTGAACCCGGGAGGCGGAGCTTGCAGTGAGCCGAGATCGCGCCACTGCACTCCAGCCTGGGCGACAGAGCGAGACTCTGTCTAAAAAAAAAAAAAAAAAAGAAAAAAAGAAAAAGAAAGAAAAGACCGTGGAGGCTATTGAAGGGGCTCTCTCTTCAGAGAGATGTCACCTGAGCCTTTCGGCGATGCCTTTGTTTCTTTAGAAACTCATTCTACCTCTTTAGTATGGTGTCCTGGGCTTCCCTCTAGCCTCATTCCTGGACACTTTCTCCATCACACCCTTCACTGCAGCCATCTCAGGATATTTTCTTTTCTTTTCTTTTTGAGTCGGGGTTTCGCTCTTGTTGCCCAGGCTGGAGGGCAATGGCACAAGATCTTGGCTCACTGCAACCTATGCCTCCCGGGTTCAAGCGATTCTCCTGCCTCAGCCTCCTGAGTAGCTGGGATTACAGGCATGTGCCACCACGCCCAGCCAATTTTTGTATTTTTAGTAGAGACGGGGTTTCACCATGTTGGCCAGGCTGGTCTTGAACTCCTGACCTCAGGTGATCCACTCGCCTCGGCCTCCCAAAGTGCTGAGATTATAGGCGTGAGTCACCACCCCCGGCAGGATATTTTCAGTTTGCTAAATGTGTCCCTTTCTCTTCTCCCTCTCCAGGAATGTCCTTCCTTCTGCTGTACCCAGCTGGCCCTCTGGAAATGTTTCCCCTTGCCTCTCCCCACAGCTGCTTGTTTCAAGATCACTCTGGGCTCCCTTCCTGCTGTGGAGACTCTATCCCACTGCATAATAAGCATTTCTCCTCTCATCTGACTTCTCCTTGAGACTGTACCTCCTGGATATCAAGGACTGACTTTACTGTCTGCATTCTAGCACCTGACAAGGTGAGGAGTACCTTCTGGATACTCAGAGGGTGGCTGGGTATTAACTATGAGGCAGACAATCCAGTGTTTTAGCTTTCTGTTTAGTGAAACAAACACAGACATGCATGCATCCTTTTGCACATTTAGTATTGTTAGGGCACAATATCACTCCCATGCACAAGCAGGTCATAAAAAATCAGCCATAAATAGATGATTACTTTTAGACGAACCCAAAATTTTGTTTTACTGTCTGAATTATTAGAGGATTTCCTCAATGGTTGTTTGGGCTTTCTGCTCATATTTAAAAGTCAACTCTAAAAGGCTCTGAGTGAAGAGCAAGAAAATAAACAAATAATAAGTAACCTGATTAAAAAATGAGCAAAATATCTAAATAGACATTTCTCCAAGAAGACATACAAATAACCAACAGGTATATGAAAAGATGCTCAACATTGTTAATCATCTGGGAAATGCAAATCAAGACCACAATGCGCTATCACCTCACACCTGTTGGCATGGCCATTATATATATATAAAATGTATTATATATTTTTCTCTACATCCTCTCAGATACTTTATATATATATATATAGTATATATTTTTAAAAAATATTTTAAATATATATTGTATGTAACATACATTTCTAGATATAAAAATGTATTTTATATATAAATATAAAAACAAGCGTCCGAGAGGATGTAGAGAAAAGGGAACCGTTACGCACTGTTCCTGGAAACGTAACATGGTACAGCTGCTATGGGAAACAGCACAGAGTTTCCTCAGAAAATTAGAAACAGGACTACCATGTGACTCAGCAATCTTGCTTCTGGTATACATCCGAAAAAACTGAAATCAGGATCTGGAAGAGATATCTGCAATCCTGTGTTCATTGCAGCATTATTCACAATAGCCTAAATATAGAAGCAACCCAAATATCCATCAACGGACAAATGGAGAAAGAAAATGTAGTGCATACATACAATGGAACATTATTTAGCTTTAACAAAGAAGAAAATCCTACTATTATAATAACATGGGTGGACCAGGAAGACATTCTATCAAATGAAATGAGTCAGTTATAGAAGGACAAATATTGTGTGATCTCTATTATCTGAGGCACCTAAAATAATCAAAGGTATGGAGGTAGACAATAGAATGGTGGTTGCTAGGGGGTAGGGAAGGGCAATATGGGGAGTTGTTGTTCAGTGGGTATAAACTTACAGTGATACAAAAGTGAGTAAGTTCTAGAGATCTGCTCTACAAGACAGTGCCTGTAATTAACAGTAAGTACTACTAAATTAAGTTTAGCCTAAAGCTGCCTCCTTACGTATTTTAAGTCAGCCTAAAGGCTTCTCCATACTTAGTCAACTGCAACCTAACCAGATGTGGAAACAGACTGCACCCTACTCTTTATACTTCAGCCACTCACAGGCGGTCGACTGTGCAAACTGTGTTCAAATGAGGCCAAAACTGAGCTATAACGATCCAGCCGTTTCTGTACTTCACTTCTGATTTTTATCTGTCATTTTCCTTTTTCAGTCCATAAATTCTCTCTACCCACGCAGCAGCCCTGGAGTTGCCCTGAAGGTATTCTGTTTGATGGGTGGGGGTGGGGTACCTGACTCTCAAATTGTTCTTTGCTCAGTTAAACTCTGTTAAATTTAATTTGTCTACAGTTATCTTTTAACAGTACTTATGTGCAAAGTCACTAAATTGTGTATATTAATATGTGCAGCTTTTTGGATACCAATTATACAATACAGCTGAAAAAATAAAGATTAATCACTTCTCAGCCTTTTGGCTAAGATCAAGTATAAAAAAAAAAGATTAAAAAATAAAAATCTCTGTCCAGGCGCGGTGGCTCAGCACTTTAGGAGGCCGAGGCGGGTGGATCACCTGAGGTCAGAAGTTCGAGACCAGCCTGACCAACATGGTGAAACCCCGTCTCTACTAAAAACACAAAAATTAGTTGAGCATGGTGGTGCCTGCCTGTAATTCCAGCTACTTGGGAGGCTGAGGCACTAGAATCAATTGAATCCAGCAAGTGGAGGTTGCAGTGAGCTGAGATCGTGCCACTGCACTCCCACCTGGGTGACAGAGTGAGACTCCATCTCAAAAATAAAATAAAATAATAAAAAATAATTAAAAATGGGCCAGGCACGGTGACTCATGCCTGTAATCCCAGCACTTTGGGAGGCCGAGGCGGGCAGATCACGAGGTCAGGAGATTGAGAACATCCTGGCTAACATGGTGAAACACCGTCTCTACTAAAACTACAAAAAATTAGCCAGGCATGGTGGCATGCACCTGTAGTCCCAGCTACTTGGGAGGCTGAGGCAGAATCGCTTGAACCTGGGAGGTGGAGGTTGCAGTGAGCCGAGATTGTGCCACTGCACTCCAGCCTGGGCGACAGAGTGAGACTCAGTCTTAAAAAATAAATAAATAAAAGTAAAAAGCTCTGTGTATAGATGAAGCTTATCCACTGGTGGCCTCCCTGTAGGATGACATGGCTGGGCTGTTTTCCTGGAGAAACTCCAACTATCAGAATTTGTCTTGACTGAGGTTCCCTCAAAGCAGATGTAGAAACAGACAGCCCCATTTGGTCATCTATTTCAGAGGTCATCTCAGGAAACCCTGGTAGGGAGATGGAGAAGGGTAAGGGAGGAAGTCAGGAAAGGGAAGGAAGTCAGCGTGGGTGGAAAATCGGAGCTCAATGCTGTGGGGGGCTCTGGGGGTCAGTGTAGGTCACGCCCCTCAGGATTCTCTCCCTGATGGAAGAGCAAGAGAGCCACGCCCTTCTCGACCACCTCGAAGCCGGTGAATTCTCTGCCCCTTCTGGCTGGGTCTGTCTGCAGGTTGACAGACGCGTTCACCTGAAGAAAGCTACAGGAATTGGCAGGAAACCAACTTTAGGTGCAGAAGTGGATGCTAAGGGGAACACGGGCAGAAGGCTGATGGTGTCTGCTTCTGCATCTTTAGAACTTTCCTCAGGCTGGTCAGCTTCGCCTGAAGTGAATATTGCCATCTCCTACTTGTAGGTTAGGAGACTAGCTAGCTGCCAGCACTCTGGGATCTGGGTGAGAGAGAGGACTGGGCTCTCTTTAATCTTAGCTTTTGCTTGGCCAACCCATTCTCAGTGTGGAAACTCCTCTGCTGTCCCCTTGTCCCCTAGTCACCATTGGTTCATACTCTCCGGAGCAGCGCCGTCCAACAGAAATATCATGGGCGCCACAGAAGTCATTTTAGATTTTCTATCAGTCACATGAAAAAATAATAAGAATATACAGGAGAAATTAATTTTAATTGTTTTATTTAATCCCATTGATCAAAAATATTATTGTTTCAACATATAATCAATGTTTTTATTATTTACTTATTTATTGAGATAAGAGTCTTGCCCTGTCGCCCAGGTTGGAGTGCAGTGATGTTACCATGGCTTACTGCAATCTCGACCTTCCCAGGCTCAGGTGATCCTCCTGCCTCAGCTTCTCAAGTTGCTGGGCCTACAGACATGTGCCTCCACATCTGGCTAATTTTTGTATTTTTTGTAGAGATGGGATTTTGCTATGTTGCCCAGGCTGATCTTGAACTTCTTGGCTCAAGTGATCCACCCTCCTCAGCCTCCCAAAGTGCTGCGATTACAGGCGTGAGCCACTGAGCCCAGCCTACAACATGTAATCAATGTTTTTAAAAATCTTTTTTAATTGTACCGAGTCTTCAGAATCTGGCATGTATTTCACACTTAACCCACATTTCAATTTAGAATAACCAGACTTAAAGAGTTTGGAAACCACATGTACTTAGTGGCTGCCGTATTGAGCAGTACAGCTCTAGAAACTAAATTTCCAGTCCAGTGCAAAGGTGAGGGGAGGGGCAGATCTTCTGCTGCAAGGCATTGAGAAGGAAGCTGGGAGTCTAACTGCTTCTTTATTTATTTATTTGAGACGGAGTCTCGCTGTGTCGCCCAGGCTGGAGTGCAGTGGTGCAATCTCGGCTCACTGCAAGCTCCACCTCCTAGGTTCACACCATTCTCCTGCTTCAGCCTCCCGAGTAGCTGGGACTACAGGTGCCCGCCACCAGGCCCAGCTAATTTTTTGCAGCTTTTTTTTAAGTAGAGACGGGGTTTCATATCTCTTGACCTTGTGTTCCGCCTGCCTCGGCCTCCCAAAGTGCTGGGATTACAGGCATCAGCCACCGCGCCCGGCCCTAACTGCTTCTTAAAAAGACTTTTGACTGACTCTTGTTTTCCCATTTACCCCCATTTTAGAAATTCCTGGTGGCCCCAATTTCTGGGCATTTTTGTGGTTCTGTGGTGCAAATAGGATGGATGACTCACTTTCCCTCACTGCCAGCTTAGGTGTTGGCCTTGCTGAATCTGCTGGGTCAGCTCACACTCATCCGTCAGCTTTCCATCTTTCCATTTTTCCTTGGTGTTTCCTCTACTCCAAGTCTCTTTGTCCTTATGGGTTTGTGCGTTAAAAAAAAATCATCCATTTTCATTTTATTGGAATGTTTGGAGAGAACAGAGATAAACATAGATGTTGAAACCACCATCTTTAACTGATCATCAATAAGTTTTCTATATCAATGGAATATGATTATTTTTGTCTATAAATTTTTATTGTGAGTCTGGTGTTTTGGTTTAAGTCATCTGAAAACCCTATGTATGCAATAACTATTTCCAAAAGGAACAAATGCATAAGTAATGAGATATCCAGGAGACTGACTTAATCCCCAAATGTCATCCAATCCACTTAAAACCAGTGCCCAGAAAGGGACACCCTCTGGGTCACCCTTCAGGGAGCCTGTTTCCCCTTGCACTCCTTAGCTCAGCTCATTTCTCTCAGTGACTACTGAGCTAAGAAAGCCCCCAGAAATAGTTAAGAATTTTAAAGGCTCTTAGCAGCAAACCAAATGCAAGACGGAGCCATGAGTCAACTGTCCCACCTCCCTCAACCTCATCGCCCAACTGCCTGCTAGAACAAACCACTTCCTTGTAATACACACGCTCTTTCTCTAGCACGGAGATTTAGCTTAACTCTGCCTTCCCCCACCTTCAGCCTCATTTCTTCTTTTCAAAGGGCTGGGTTCCTTTTTGTGCTTTTTTTCTTGAATCTTAAAAATGAAGCCCAGGCCCCTTAGAACACAGAGCAATGTTAGAGTCCAGTCTTTATGTGTAATCAGTGTAGGGCTAGTGGCTTTGAGGTTCTTTGTTGGTTTGGTTTTGTACTTACTAACGTATTATTCTAGAATCCACGAATAAATAAAAAGCAATTTAAATATGTATTACAGTATCTCATAAAAGCGCCAAAAAGGAGATTTTATTCATAATATACAGAAAAAAAATCAAGTTCTTTCCTTTTGCGTAAATGAAAGCCACAGGAATCAAAAAATCTTCAGACCCAGAGATCCCATTAAGTTAGCTTCTTTTACTGACACAGGGGATAGTTCAACTAGATTCCATACATATCTGGACAGTAGACAGTAAAGATAAGGGAAGCCCTAGAAGCTCTTAAGTGTATCAGAACCCAGAGGATATTTCTATAGATGAGATAAAGAGAAGTAAATTTGGAGGTGGGGATATGATCATAGGAGGAATCCTGCTGTTTCAAAGTTTACAGTAGTGAAATCAGCTAAACAGGCAAATTGAGTTACATTGGAAGCTCTTCAACGCACTCCCCATCAGTTTATTGGGTTCTGGTCTCACAGGATCTAGCATGTTATGGCTGTCTACTGCCCCTACCTCCACCCAGGCATCCCATATATTATTTCCCCAGCACACATTTTCAGCTCTGTGTATTGGGATATATTTTATTCACATCAATTTATTCTATTTTTATTTATTTGTTTATTTATTTTGAGATGGTGTCTCACTCTGTCACCCATGCTGGAGTGCAGTGGCGCGATCTCGGCTCACTGCAAGCTCCGCCACCCAGGTTCACGCCATTCTCCTGCCTCAGCCTCCTGAGTAGCTGGGACTACAGGCATCCGCCACCCTGCCCGGCTAATTTTTTGTATTTTTAGTAGAGACGGGGTTTCACCATGTTAGCCACGATGGTCTGAAGTGGGAGGATTACTTCAGCCAGGGAGGCAGAGGTTACAGTAAGCCGAGACTGCACCCCTGCAATCCAACCTGGGCTATAGAGCATGATCTTGTCTCAAAAAAAAAAAAAAAAAAAGAAAGAAATTCAGAAAATGTTGGGAAGCCATGGATTCAAATGAGCAACGAAAGCATAATCAAAGTAAAAAGGCAAATAAACTAATTAAAATGAGGTATTACATTTGAACAGACATTACTTCAAAGAAGACATACAAATGGCCAATACACACATGAAGAGATGCTCAACATCATTAGTCATTAGGAGAATTCAGCGTTGCTGAGAAAATACACGTTTACCCATATCCCAATAAAAACCTTGAACTCTAACGTTAAGGAGAATCTTATAGGCTTCCAGAAAGAATGAACAAGTTACCTACAATGGGAAAAATAATATTAGACAGGCATAGCATCAAACCTCACAGCTAAAACACTGGAAACTAGAAAACAGTGACATATCCTCACACAATACTGAAAGAAAAGGACTGCTACCCAGAGATCCATACCCAGCCATTATTTCCTTAGTTGATGAGAGTGAAAGAAAATAAATACAAGGAGATGTAAGAGAGAGCAAATCATTATATTGGCAATGCACTCTATTTGAGGAAAATAGGAAGAGACTAATGAAACATCAAATTAATTAGAATATATTATAAATCTCAATATAAGAAAAGATAAAGAAGAGTGATTGGTAAGTAACGAACCTTTATGCATGTATGTATGTACACATATTGCAGAGATGGAGAGATTCCGACTGAAGATAAGGTAAGTGTAAACAAGGGCTCTTGAAATGGAAGATTTATAAGAATAATTCAAATGACACTCTAGAATGAAAATACTCACATGATATCAGAAAAACCCAGGTGTTGAATATTGGGTCAGGGAAGAGAAGGAAAATATAAATTTTGAAAATTCACCAAGCCCATGAATTTCTAGCTGAATTTTATTTAACCTTTAGAGGACTGACAATACTACTTTTACTTAAATTACTATAAGCCATAAGGATGAAAAGCCCCCAATCCACTTTATAAAGGCAAAATAAACTGAATCAAAGCTGATAAAAATAAGACAAAACTGAAAATTGTAGACAGGCTCATGAATATAGATTCAAGAAATCTAAATAAAACATTTCTAATTAGAATCCAGTAACATATCAAAAAAAAGATAGACCATGACTTCTTCCACGAAATTACGGGTGGTTCAGTACTGGAAAGTTTATCAGTATAATCTATTACACCGTATTTTGAAGGAGGATGTATGATCATATCTTTAGGTACTTACCATTTATTTAGTAAAGCTGGCCATGGTGGCATGCACCTGTAATCCCGGCTACACGGGAGGCTGAGGTGGGAGGATCATTTGAGCCAGGAGTTTGAGACAAGCCTGGGCAACAATAATGAGACCTTGTCTAAAAATAAACAATTATTTGGTAAAATGGCAGCCATACCTAATCAATAAAATAAGAAAGAAATTGTTTAATATAAAAGGCTATATACCAAACCAATAGCCAATAGTATCCCAAAGCACAAAATGCTGAAGCCATTTTAATTGAACAGAAACTACACAGGAATGCTCACCATCATTGTGACTAACCATTGGCTTGGAAGAGAGCTCGATCACATTAACACAGCAATATTAAATAATTGACCTAACATTTGAAAACAAGAATAAAACACTTGTTTTTCTCATGGTGTGATTGTTACAACAGAAACAAAAACAAAAAACCACTCAAGTGACTCTGGTAAAAAGCTACTACGGGAAATAAAATACTAAGAGAATTTGTTAACACAGTTGGATAAACAATAAATATTTTTAAATTAATAGCTTTTTCCATATCTTTTATTTTTTATGAGACAGGGTTACCCAGGCTGGAGTACAGTGACATGATCTCTGCTCACTACAACCTCTGCCTCCTGGGTTCAAGCAATTCTCCCACCTCAACCTCCCAAGTAGCTGAGACTATAGGCAAATGCCACCATGCCCAGCTAATTTTTGTATTTTTTGGTAGAGATGGGGTTTTACCATGTTGGCCAGGCTGGTCTCTAACTGACCTTGCCTCGGCCTCCCAAAGTGCTGGGATTACAGACGTGAGCCACTGTGCCCGGTCAGCTTTTTCCATGTCTTAACAATAAGTACATAGAAGTAGAAACATGGAAAAATATTTCCTTCACAACAATGGTAAAACATAAAATATTTCAGAATGAATTTAGCAAGAAAAAGCAAATCCCATATGGGGAGACACACACACACACACACACACACACACACACACACACACACACACAGTTTTACTGAAAAAAGTAAAACAGAGTCTGAACAAAAGAAAGGAAACTATGTTCTCGAATGGGAAAATAAATACTATAAAAGTGTCAGTTTTCAGGAAACTAATATATAAATGCAACCTAACTTCTATTTCAGCACTGTATTAATTTCCTATTCCTGCTATAACAAATTGCCACTAACTTAGTAACTGAAATAACACAAAATTATTCTCTTACAGTTCTGGAAGTCAAAAGCTCAAAATCAGTTTCACTGGGCTAAAGTCAAGGTATCAGCAAGGCTGATCTTTTCCAGAAGCTCTGAGGGAAGAATCCATTTCCTCCTGTTTTCAGCTTCTTCTGGCATCTATATCCCTTGGCCTGTGACCTCTTCCTCCATTTTCAAAGTGAGTCACTCAGATCTCTGCCTCTGTCATCACAGCACCTTCTCTTCTGCCTCTGACTCCCCTTGTCCCTATTATAAGCATGTTTTGTGATTACTTAGAATCCATGGAATAATTTGGGATCATATCCCCATCTCACAATAATTAGCTTTAATCACACATCTACAAAGTCCTTTTTGCCATATAATGTAACATTCACAGGTTCAGTGGACTAGGAAGTGGTCATATCATAGGGATTGAGGGGGGCACATTATCAGTCTAACACAAACACCAATAAGATTTTTAATATTGTTATGGAACAATAAATGCCCAAGAATAGCCAAGAAGATAGGGAAAAGAACAGTAAGTGGGGAGGGCACCTTAAAAGGCATTATGATAAAATCTGCATAGTACTTTAGAGGCATAAATAGGTTGGTAGAACAGAATAGAGAGTCCAGAAAGATATCTCAATGTATATGTGAATCTTTTTTTTTTTTTTTTGATGGAGTCTTGCTCTGTCGCCCAGGCTGGAGTGCGGTGGCGTGTTCTCGGCTCACTGCAAGCTCCACCTCCCGGGTTCACGCCATTCTCCTGCCTCAGCCTCCCGAGTAGCTGAGACTACAGGTGCCTGCCACCACGGCTGGCTAATTTTTTGTATTTATGGTAGAGATGGGGTTTCACCGTGTTAGCCAGGATGGTCTCGATCTCCTGACCTCATGATCCGCCCGCCTCGGCCTCCCAAAGTGCTGGGATTACAGGAGTGAGCCACCGCGCCTGGCCTCAGCTGATCTTCTGATGGGCATCAAAGCCACTAGAGGTGAGGGTCCCAGAAGGGAAGGACCTTTTCAAGCCTCTTCCACACCATGCAGGTGTGAAGTTAACACTTGACAAAACTGCTATTTCGACTCAAGGAAAAAAGAATGGGTTATTTAATAAATGATGCTAACACAACTACCAGGTCACAAAAAGAGAATAAAAGTAGACCTGTCTCACACAATACAAAATGGTATAAATTACATAAAGAATGAAGGCTCAGAGCTGGGCACAGTGGCTCATGGCTGCAATCCCAGCACTTTGGGAGGCTGAGGCGGGAGGATTACTTGAGGCTAGGAGTTCAAGACCAGTCTAGGCTGCATAGTGAGACCCCCATCTCTACAAAAAAGTTTAAATTTAGCCAAGCATCGTGACATGTGCCTGTAGTCCCAGCTACTTTCTGAGACAGGAGGATTGCTTGAGCCCAGGAGTTTGAGGCTGCAGTGAGCTATGTTTGGGCCACTACACTCTAGCCTGGGCAACAGAGCTAGATCCTATCTCTATTTTAGAAAAGAAAAGAATGAAGGCTCAAATGCAAACTAAAACAAAAAATCATGTAAGAAAACCTAGACTATGTACAATCTAGAGATGAGGCATACCTTCTTAACAGAGACTGGAATCCCAGAAACTTAAGAGAAAAAAAAAAAACAGAAATATTTGAACGTAAACAGATAAAAATCCCTTATCTGGAAAATGTGCCAGGTACAAAATCAACTGACAAAAAAAGTTCAAAAAAATGTGTCATGCCAAAGCCAAGGGTCAGTGTCTGTAACATACAACGAGCTCTTGCAAATAGACAAGAATGAGACAAATAACTCAAAAACCAGCATGAGCTGCCTGCCTGTCAGTTGCCCCATTTTTTTCATCTTTCTATCTCTAAGAGAGGCTGGCTCATCTTGAAGCAGAATGTTCAGAGTCTTGAAATACTACTATTTCATAATTCTGAAGCTGTTAAAACCAAATGAATGATGACTTTGCTGGTCACTAATACAAAAATGGTTATCTGTTCCTGCCAGTGAGAGAATCAAGTATTTTTCACTTCTCTCTGGCACATTTAAACTGAAAGAAGAAGAATGCCCTTATTCATTGGGTTTCTCTCCTTCTCTTTCTCTCTTTTAGAGTTCACTTAAAAGTTTCCATGATGAGCTGAGTTTCAGATTTGTTTTCTTTTTTTCCAGTAACAGCACTTAATGTTGTTTTGCTTTGCAGGGTAATTCCTCCATCAGAATTTCAGATTTTATTTTATTTTATTTCATTTTATTTTTGAGACAGAGTCTCCCTCTGTCCCCTAGGCTGGAGTGCAGTGGCATGATCTCAGCTCACTGCAACCTTCACCTCCCAGGTTCAAGTGATTCTCCTGCCTCAGCCTCCTGGGTAACTGGAATTACAGGCACGTGCCACCAGGTCTAGCTATGAATTTCAGATTTTAAAGTGAGGTATTTTGTTATTTGTAGTATGTCAACTTTCCCCTTCTTCATTTATTCAGTAAGCTTAAGCTAGGTTTGAAAAGAAAATAATAATGACCCAGAGTTGGCAACATAGGGGGAAAATAGAACCTCATCATGTGCCTAAGCCTGTATGCTCACTCACTTGTTACACCCACAAAAGAACTTTCTATTTTAATTCAAATTCTTCCTTCCTCTTCTAAAATATCAATCCAGGCTAAAAACAATGTGTGTTTGTACTGAAATCTAAATATATGTTCTACAGAAATTCTAGATCACATCTGTGGTGCCAAGGGGCAGAGAGGGACAAATAAAAGTTTTCTTCAAAAACAATATGAGAAAGGAGTAACTGGCTTCAGTCTGACTTTCCTACCCTCTCTAAGCCTCAGTTTCCTCATCTGTAAAATGGGAAGGAAATTAGTACCTGCCCCATACAGTTGTTTTGGAGATTAAATCAGATAATGCATATGATTTAGCCAAAGAGCCTTGGATTAGTAAGATCTCAATAAATGTTGATTATTATTAGTTTGTTCTTATGTAGGGCCACCAGCACTTGATTAGAAGAGTGGCTGTTTCCATCTCTCTTCCTGGAGGTCACTTTGCCTCTGCAATGTGGAGGGTAAGCCAGCAGTAGTTTTTGAACTGTTCTCAGAGCCCTGGGATTCCACAGAGAGGCCTGTGGGCTGTAGAGGGATCAGCGTGAGGCTGAGATGGTGGGTGAGACTCTGAGACTCCCACTACAGCTTTGATTTTTTTCTATTTTACATAAAAGGAATCTGCCTACATTTCACTTCAAAAACCATTAATCTTTTAATTCTGCAAGACTGAGGCAATTCTGTTATTCTGTGAGCATTCCTCCTTTTTAAAATGACTTTTCCTAGCTTTTTAGTAATCTTTTTTTTTCTTCATTATCCATCCTTAACCACCTGATCCCTCCTGAGAGAAACAAAGCATTCAAGAAGCCACATCTGTGTTAGTATGAATTACTTTGATGTATTATGCCTTTGGGGAGGTGCTTGCATTTTAAAAGAGTCCAAACAAGAAGAGGATAAATAGGATAAAGATTGCTTTTCTGTTGACAGAAATCCTGGCACTACGGGGAAGACTTTTGAGGGTGGGGTGAGAGGGAAGTCTTTTCTAAAACTGCTAAAATGGTAACACTTAACCACTGCCTTAATGAAATAATAACAGCGACTAGCACTGGTAAAGAGATTCTGACTTATGTAACAATTCAATCTCCATCTTCTTGGCTAATTAACACGAACCTCCTGTAAGTGAGATGCTACTGTTTTCCCATGTCCATTTCCAAGACAAGGACATAGAGGCCCTGCATGGCTCAGTGACTCGCCTTGGTTGGCAGAGTTAGGCCCTGACTCAAGTCTCGGGCACTCTCCCCAGGACCACACTGCTACCTCCACCCATTTGGGAAGCCAAGCCTGCTGATACCCAAGGCGCCGACTTTTGAACACTCCCTTTGCAGAAATGGCACAAGCTGGGCCACTCATTTTTCTGATGCTTCCTCCTTGGAAAGAAACGAATGGCTGTAGCAGACCTGTCAGCTCTCAATGAGCTCTTTGTGCAAGTAAATTCCAGAGTTTTTATGAACGATGATTACAGCAAGGGCTGCTTTTCCCCCCGCAGTAGTTATGGTCAAAAGATTGCTGTTTCAGCCACGCCTGACATTCCTCCAGAAAACTCTTGGATATATGCACTATGAGTTGCAGACTTGTGGATTATTGAACCTAGGAGACTGAAGAAACCAAGAAGCTCTCGATTTTAATGAGTAAATGTTTCTTTCCATGTCAAAATCCCTGGTGACACAATTTTTTAAAGTTCAAGAAAGTAAACATAAATGTCATTAATCACTGGAGGAAAGGTTATCTTTTTCTATCATATTTCTACAGAGTAAAGTTGCCTGGTTTTTACTTATACATGTCTTTCAAGAGTAAATGGTATGGGGGCACGTATGTAATAAGCTCTCAACATATATATTTGTTAATGAATGAGTGAATTAGTATGTCCTTTAATTTGGAGGCCAAGCAATCATGATAGCAAAAGCAACAGAAACAACATGATAACTTCCTCTGGGATAGCCCTTCGCTATGGTGGACTCTTTGAAAATTCTAGCACACAGCACTGAAGTTAATTGCTTACTGCACTCAGGGAGATCACTACCTTGACCATCTTAGCCATTGAGTGGGGAAAAATAAGTTGGAATATTGATGATATTTGAGGGTGTGGATGAAAGCAAGTTTTTCATTGCAGGAGCTTGAGATATAGTAGTTTAGGACTGGTAGACACAGCAAGGCAAGAATTTTGAGACGGGAATTTTGAAGAGTCTTGGAGAGAAAATTCATTTGTTACAATTCAGTGAAAGCTTCCACAGTATGATGTTCATTCAAATAAATTTTTCCAAAGATATTTGCAACTTTTGTTATTCTGAGCAAGAGTTTCTGGAGTGGTAAAATCATGGTGATGAAGACAGAGGAGTAATAAGGTCATATTCATGAAGCCAAATAGTACAATCAGTTTCACCGACACCAGGGTTTGCAAAGAATAGCCCAAAGGCCCAATCTGGTCCATGCCCTGTTTTTATAGTTTTATTGGAGCAGTGCTATGTTCATTCCTTCAAATGTTGTCTGTGACTGCTTCCATGCTACAAACACCGAGTTAAATGGTTATGACAGAGACCACATGGCCACGAAGCCTAAAATAGTTACAATCAGGCCCTTTACAGGAAAAGTTTGCCAACCCCTGATACGGATGGTAAGCTGTGTGGGAGTAGATTGTTTCACTTCTCATTTTATTTATTTATTCATCAAATTATGTATTAAGCACCTACTGTGTGCAAGGTACCTTTGTAGGTGTCAGGAATCTAGCACTCAACATGATGAATGCCTGCCCCCATGGAAAAAAATCAACAAATTATATAAACCACATAGAAGTAAGTGCTATGAAGAAAAATTAAGCATAGAAAGGAGATAGAGAGGTATTGGGATGGTAGAGGGGGGCAAAAGGGACTGTTTGGGATGTGGCAGTCAAGGAAAGCCTCTCTTAAGAGGTAATATTTGAGTAAAAAGCCTCAATGGGGTGAATGATGTGAAGATATGAGATAGAGAATGTCTCAGTCTATTTTTTGCACTATAACAGAATATCAGAGACTGGGTAATTTATAAACAAGGTAAGTTTGTTTGGCTTATGGTTCTTAAGTTTGTTTGGCTTGTGGTTCTTGAGGCTGGGAAGTCCAAGGGCATGGCCCCAGCATCTGCCAGGCCACCTGGTGAGGGTCATTTCATGGTGGTAGGGCAAAAGGCAGAAAAACAAGTGCATTAGACAAGAGAGGGAAGTGGTCTGAACTCAGTCTTTGTATCAGACACCCTCTCCCATGATAACAATGTGAATCCTGAGCCCTCCTGACCTAATCACCTCTTAAGGTCCCCACCTCTCAATTTCATTACAATGGCCGTTAAATTTCAACATGAGTTTTGGCAAGGACATTCAAACCACAGCAGAGGCTTTGGGGAAAGATTTCCAGTCAGAAGGTAAAGAAATGCAAATATCTGGAGCCCAGAACAAACTTGGTGTGTTGATAATGGTAAGCAGATCAGTGCTGCTAAAGCAGGATAAGCAAAAGGCAGAGTGGAAAGAGCTGACACTGGAGAGCTAGCAAAACCAATGAACTAGTAAAGGCTTAGGGAAGGTGGCAGGGTTTGAATTTTATTTTGAATATGATCAAAAGCTAATTGGGGGGTGTTAAGTAAGGGAGGGATAGGATATGATTTACATTTTAAAGGCTCACTGAGGCTGCTTTAAATAATTGACTATAGGGGAACAGAATGGAGGCAGGGATGCAATCACAGGAGAGAAATTGTGCTTAGATTACATGGCAGAGATTGGAGGTGGTGGTTGAGCATCAGTGTGAGTTGAGACAAGTTTTAAAGGCACAGCTAATAAAACCTGCTGAGGAGTGGGGCATGGAGTATGAGAGAAAGACAAGAGTCAAAGGTAATTCTGAGGGTTTAGAATTGAATGATGGGTGAATGATATTGCCATTTACTGAGATATGGTGAAGACTCAAAGGCATGGAAGGATGAAATTAAGAGATCTGTTTTGTTCCTGTTAAATTTCACATGACTGTTAGACATTTAAATGAAGATGTCAAGTTGACAGTTGGATATGAATATGTGCAAATGGAATAGATTGGGCGTAAGATCTAATTTGGGATTCATCGGCATATGGATGGTATTCAAAGCCATGGAATTTGCTGAGATCACCCAGGGAATGACTATAAATTTTTTTAAAAAGGCGGGGGTGATTACTAAACCCTAAGGCTAGTGGTGAGTTGGAGCTGGCTCACCACTGACCCTAGGGTTTAGTAATCAGCCCCTCTAATTGAACACATCTCTTCTCAACTCCCCATTCAGTGACATCATGCTAATAGCTTGGAATCAGCCATAGTGGACATGTTTGAACCATGAAAATTGGCAAACACTACACATCATGGTCCCCCTCCTTCCAATAGAAACAGTTATCAAATATTTACCAGCACACCACTGCCTGGGGCTCTCATATTCTGAAGTCATGAAAGGCAGGAAGAGACAGTATGAGAGACTGAGAAGAACTGGAATGTGAAGAGGTAAGAGAAATACCAGAGTGTGGTGTCTTGACCCAAGGTCAAGAGACAATTATGTGTTCTTTCTCTTTTCTCCCTTCTCCAAGGCTTTCAGCTCTTGGAGTTGATGGAACATATCACATTATAGAGAGTGTTTAACTCCCTAACCTATCCTTCACTTAATGACTTTAACTCATTTGTATAAACCCTGATGCTCTGGAGAGTCATTATATGAAAAATATTTCCATGAATTTTAATTGGAAAATTATGACATGTTCTATCTCAACCAAAGCAAGATACCTAAGCAATTTCCAGAGATAGAAAATACATCAATTGACCATTGAAAGCAAGTTTAAATAAGTAATAGAGCATAAATGGAAAGTAAATAAATACAGACTATACATCAAAAGCAAATTAATAGAGAAAAATCTTGGGAACAGGTAGTGAGTGGTAGAGGAGGGTGGGTGAAAGTCACTGGTATGTGCATTTTTTCACATATTTTTCACATAACCTCTTGTGGCTCATGGTTATCTAAATATACATATAATCTTTAAAAAAGATGATAGCACAGAATAACACATTTAGAACTAAAGAAAGGCTAAAAACAAGATTACTCTGAAACATATAGTAGTAATATACATGAATAACAAGTCTGAAGAATCCTAGAAGATACCACCCATTCGTTCCTCTTGCTTGGCTCACTTAAGCAAAGCAAAATGTGTAGGTTTGTTCAAACATGGTGCACAGTGATATTATCTGACTAGAAATTGTTGTGTCAAGTGAATTAATGAGTGTGTCTGTCTAAAACCATAATGGCAAACTAACAGTTCTCATTAAGTATATAGTTATTGTGTTTGGGGTGAAAACTTATTATATTCAGAAAAAGAAATTGTTCATAAACTGGTAAAACCATTGTGCTGAGAAGTCATTAACAGCACAGTTTTTATGGAAGACAAGTCAGCTTTCAATTCTTCTGTTCAAGAGGAAAAATTTCTCTGTTCTGCAGAAAGCAGCAGCACCTGTCAATTCTGTGAGTGTGTTCTGCTTTTGAAAGGCTTCAGCCTCACAAAACCAATATTGTCATTGTCATTATTATTATTATAGCTATTGACTATTTACAAGGTAAAATGTATCAAGCAAGCTAACAATTATTTTTATTCCCCATTATATAGAGGAAGAAATTTAGTTTCACAGGAAAAGAAGTAATTCAAGAGGGGAGACTAAAGCAGTGACTTCTGGGGAACTAAAATTAAAAGGAGAAATATTTTAAATAATATTTTCTTTAATTGTGCAATTAAAAAACGTACTCATGTGCTTCTTGACTTCACACACACACACTGCTTCAGCAGCAGGGAAATACCAGAGCAGAGCACATATTTAGTGACACTAACTCTATAAAATAGAAAGAGACAATGAGCATGCATCATCCATAAAAGCCACATGGATGACAATGTCAGTTGAGGGCACATCTTATACTGTTTTTCTGGAGCACAATCTTAGTTTGTTTTCTACTGCTATAAAAGAATACCCAGTTTATTAACAATAGAAATTTATTTGGCTTGTGGTTCTGAAGGCTGGTAAGTCCAAGGGCCTGGTACTGGCCTCTGGTGAGAGCCTTTGTTCTGTGTTTTCTCATGGCTGAAGGTAAAAGTGAGTACTCAAGACAGAGATAGGGGCTGGGTGCGATGGCTCATGCCTGTAATCCTAGCACTTTGGGAGGCTGAGGTGGGCATATTGCCTGAGCTCAGGAGTTCAAGACCAACCTAGAGCAGTACAATCAACATGGCAAAACCCATCTTTACTAAAAATACAAAAAATTAGCCAGGTATGGTGGCATGTGCCTGTAGTCCCAGCTACTTAGGAGGCTGAGCACAAGAATTGCTTGAACCCAGGAGGTGGAGGTTGTGGTGAGCTGAGATTGTGCCACTGCACTCCAGCCTAGGCAACAGGGAGAGACTCTGTCTAAAAAAAAAAAAAAAAAAAAAAAAGACAGAGATAGGAACTTGGGCCAAAGTTATCCTTTTATCAAAATCCCACTCCAATAATAACTAACCTTCTCCTGCAATAATGGCATTAATTCATTCCTGAGGGCCATGTAACTATGAACTAATCACCTCCTAAAGGTTCTACCTCTTAATACTGTCACAATGACAATTAAATTTCAACATGAGTTTTGGAGGGAACATTCAAACCATAGCAAGCACAAAATTAGCAATGATGGGTTAGAGATGTTAAGGGACTTACTCTAACCACAAAACAAGTACACATGTTTCAGTCAATGACAGACAACATGTACAACATGGTCCCATAAGATTTTAATAGAGCTGAAAAGGTCTTGTTACCTAGTGACGTTGTAGCCTTTGTAATATTGTAGTGCAAGGCATTATTCACATGTTTGTGATGATGCTGGTGTAAACAAACCTACTGTGCTGCTAGTTTCATAAAAGTATAGTACATCACACCACTGCACTCCAGCCTGGACAACACAGCGAGACTCCATCTCAAAGAAAAAAAAATAAGTATAGCACATACAATGATATACAGTACATGATACTTGATAATGATAGTAAATGTCTATGTTACTGGTTTATGTATTTACTATACTATACTTTTAACCATTATTTTAGAGTGTACTACTTCTACTTACATATGTTTTTAAAAGTTAACTGTAAAATAACCTCAGGCAGGTCCTGCAGGAGGTATTCCAGAAGAAGGTATTCTTTTCATAGCAGATGACAACTCCATGAGTGTTATTGCCCCTGAAGTTCTTCCAGCGGGATAAGACGCGGAGGTGGAAAACAATGATATGGATGATCCTGACCTTGTGTAGGCCTAGGCTAGTGTGTGTGTGTCTTTGTTTTTAACAAATAAGTTTAAAAATTTTAAAAAAATTCTTAAATAGAAAAAAGTGTATAGAATAAAGAAATAAAAAAATTTTGTATAGCTGTAAAATGTGTTTGTATTTTAAGCTAAGTGCCATTACAAAAGAGTCACAAAGTTAAAAATAACTAAAAAGTTAATAAAATGAAAATGTTACAGTAAGCTAAGGTTAATTTACTATTGAAGAAAACAATTTTTAATAAATTTAATGTAGCCTAAGTGTACAGTGTTTATAAAGTCTGCAGCAGTGTACAGTACTCACATTTACTCACCTCTTAGTCACTGACTCACCCAGAGCAACTTCCAGACCTGCAAGCTACATTCATGGTAAGGATCCTATACAGGTGTATTTTTGTTTTTAGACAGGATCTCATTCCGTCACCCAGGCTATGGTGCAGTAGCACGATCACGGCTCACTGCAGCCTCAAACTCCTGGGCTCAAGCAATCTTCCCGCCTCAGTCTCCCCAGTAGCCCAGTCTCCACACTTGGCTAATTTTTTAATTTTTCTTTTCTGGAGACAGGGTCTCACGATGTTGACCAAGCTGGGTTAGAATTCCTGGCCTCAAATGATCCTCCTGCCTCAGCTTCCCAAAGTGTTGGGGTTACGGGCACGAGCCACAGTGCCTGGACAGGTGTACCATATTTTATCTTTTATATATTTTTCTGTACCTTTTCTATCTTTAGATACACAAACACCACTGTGTTACAACTGCCAATAGTATTAAGTTTAGTAACCTGCTATACAACTTTGCAGCCTAGGATACCATATAGCCTAAGTGTGTAGTAGGCCACACCATACCATCTTGGTTTGTGTAAGTTACACTCTATGGTGTTCACACCACAAAGAAATCCCCGAATGAAGCATTTCTCAGAACATATCCCCAACATTAAAACACGTGACTGTATTTAGTAAAGATTTAAACACAGCACTCACTGGCACTGAGTCTTATTGGCTTTCCTCCCCAGCAACTAGCCTCTTGCTTCCTGTACACAAGCCACACTGGGGGATTTGTTTCTCCCTCCATGATAGGGATGGCGTTTTCCAGCCAGAATCTCAAGCCCTCTTGGGCTCTGTGTAAGCCCTGGTGCTTTGTCTTCTCTGCCACACTTTCCCTTCTACTTCACTTTCATGCTTTGCCTCAGAAAGAAATCTCAGCCATTTGCTAGAAATCTCCACATTCTGCTCCATGGAATTCCAAACAGAGGACTAGAAAGTTACCTGTTTGTGACTTGGACAGAAGTAAAGACATCATGTATCTTTCCCTCCCATCAACCCCTGTCATCAGTAACATAAATAATATTGCTTCCTTCGATTGTAAGGATTATTATTATTTCTGCTCACATGGGACCTGATCTTCTGCTTTGAAAAAAGAATGATTCACCTCATCCGCATGTTAATGTATTCATTTGCACTGTGTGATTTGCTCCTCTTCTCTGACCCTCAATTCACTGCAAATTGAGAGGATTGCTAACAAATAGCAGTTGCACGAGAAAAAGGAAACCCACGTGTTCATGTTATTTCAAAAGTTTGTGTCATCTTCTTGTGCGCTCCCTAGGTTTGGAGCCGTCTTCATTTTCTTCTATCCGCTCCCACCACCAGCTTGTTTCCCTCTGCTACAATGCCCAATTTAGTATTTTCCCTACAATAGAAAACCCAAACATGGCAAAAATTCGAGACGTTCTGAAGAAACACCTGGAAGATACCCTAAACAAAATCAAAAGTGAGAGTCTGTAGATGCAGGTTGCTACCCATTGGGAGAAGAGCCAATAGGAGTCCTCAGCACTGAAATTAACATGCAGGAAAGACGGCCATTCCTACTCTGTGAGGATGCTACGGAAGGTAGTGGAAAGAGTATAAGAGAATAGATTGCAAGGCCTGAAAAACCCACTTTTTAATCCTAGCTCTTTCACTTTGATCACTGGATTCTTTCATGTGTTTATTTATTCAATAAATATGTATTGAGAACCTACTATGTGCCAAGGTTCTAAATTTCAAAGATACAAGGAGGAACAACAAGACATCTCTACTTTCAAGATTAAGAGTATATTTGAGATAATGTTGGTCAATATACTTAATCTCCAAAATACTTACAGAATAAATAATACTGACCTCATAGGTAACAATTAAAATGGAATAATGTATGTAAAATGTTATTTGATGCCATGGATATGATAAGCAACCATTATTACTCCTTATACCTCCTCCCCCATTCATCTGGTTTCCAAGTTCCTCCTTCAGTTATTCAAACACATCTAAAAATGTCATTAACCCTGATAATCAATGGTATTCCAAATTGGTGTTTGTGATCCTGTGATTTCAAAGGCATGGGTACTTCCTGAAACTGGGCTGGAAAGAGTCTCTCTAAGATCTGAGCTCAAAGTACACTGACATCATACTTCAAACCTCCTACCAAGATAGGAAAACAACAGTGGAGGAGAGGGGGTTTGGAGAGTGTTTAAATTATTTGGGGGAGAAGATGTTATAAAATGTAACTGAGGCAATGCAGTTATTCAGATGTCTCAGCATATAGGACAATCTAGAAGAGAGGCATGTTATATTTTTATTATGTTTTTATTTAGTGTTTAAAAACATTTGAAATGATAAGCATTGTAGATTTACTATGAAATACAGCAAATGCTTAGTATCTGTGTCCACTAAATTATGGCATGGCCTTAAAATTAAGTAAATGTTTATGTATAAGTTTCCAAAAGTTAGCTAGCACAGAAATTAATCTGGAAGAAAAAAAAAGGAATTTTGATTCCGAGTTAAAAAGTAGATCCTAGAGTTGTTCTCTTTTGCTTCGGGTTTTTATGCCTGCCCCCTAACTCTTTAAACACTTTTTAGTATGGATGTGAAATAAACATGCCTTTAGATTTACCAAATAAGTAATCTGATCTTCAGCCAAAAAAAAAAGTAATTGGCTCCTAATAATCAGGCATAATGCAAAGAAGTACCCATGGGGTGGTTTGTGTAAGTCCCCTGAATTTTCCAGGGAAGAAAACAACCAAGGAAAAAACAGACTTTTGTTGCAGAAACCTTTGGCCAAATTAGAAACAGATTTAATACTGTGTTCATGGGGGAATTGTCTAGTCAAATCCAGTCTACTCCTATGCTGCGAGGTAGGTCACTCAGGACATCCTTGTACTAAAGGGAACACGAAGCAGGGCATCACACAGCACCACACGCTAAGGACTTTGAACTGAGCATATGAAAACATTTACCTCTAGATTTAGTGGTAAGCTTTTTACAATGCAATTTTTGTTTCTGAAGTTTGTGAAATCTCATCATGTCCTGATATTTAGAAGTGAAACTTGTACCAAAAATTGTGTATTGTAAGTTGATAGAAACTCAGTCCATAAATTGCTTGGGAGATTTAAGGACTTGGTTTAACAGGGCAAGTGCCAAGAAACATTATTTGACAACAAAATTCCACTCTTATTTTCAAAGGTTTTGTTTCTGATAATCCACAAAACTACATTCATTACCTTTGGCTTACGGCTTACACAGGGAATTAGTAGGAACCTAGTACAATACGCTTTGATTTTTAAATAGTGTCAGTGTGGTGATATTGCACTGATGATTAGAAACATCCTCTCTTTTGTCAAATTAATTGTCTGTTAACATCCATCTGAAATATAGAACTGATTTCTTTTAGGGGGGCCTAGCAGTGATTGTCATAGATTGCTGTCCTTATTTTCATTATATATTTCCAAAAGAGAATTAATAGTTATTTTTTATTTTAGTTCCTCCTAATTTGACAGCAATAGAAGATTTATGTTTGCATGAATGTCTCTCCTTTAAGTTGGGCACAATGACACATTTTTGTCCATTGGAGTTTGAAAGTACAGAAAGAAAGAATTCACCATGGAGGAAAGAAAACAGAAAGGAGGTGTAGCAAGCTCTGTTGCTTGAGTATTCAATATCTATTACTCCTCTCTTCCTAACAGACCCATATTTTGTTTTGGTCTCTACCCACCATACAGGGTCTTATGTTTTCCTCTAATTTGGTCTTGAGGCCTCTCTGAGGAGAGTGGCTATAAACTTTATCCCTGCTTTGACAGGGCAGGGCAGGGCTAGAGGAAGGTGCCAGGTGGAGTTCAGGGGAGGTGGTCAAGGATGTTTACACTGTGCCTTTCACAGGACCCTTTCAAATCCTGGTGCTTAAGTGTCTGACCCACGTGCAGGGGTCCCTCCCATAGGAAACTTGCTTATACTGGCAGATGCCCTTGTGGCTCTTGTGTAAACTGTGTCCAATTTCTTTCTACCAAGACAGCCAGACTCTAGGAGGGCCCGACCAGGACAAAAGTTAAGTTTGGCTGTGTCCGTCAGATGAAACACAGAGGAGCAGTGTATTACTAACAGATTCCAGAGGAAAGAGGGCAGCATGCCTTGCAGGGCCAAAAGAAAGGGGAAAGCTGTCTGGAACATGCACACTTAACCAGCAGGGGGATAGCAAGAGAGAAAGAGACCTCTGGGCCAAAGCCTTTATTCTGGTCCAGCATGTTACCCAAGCAGGTTTCCCATGATGAGTTTTAATTGGTGGGTTTACAGCAAGCAGGTACGAGGTCCATGAAGTCACACTGTGACCGAGAGGTGATTGCTGTGGCATATCTGGGCAATCCACCCATGGTGTTGTGGGTCAGTGGGGTAAGTCAAGTAGGTTTCATCTAGCCAGCCCATAAAAAGGTGGTCACCAGGAGGCAGTTGTATAAGCACGTATCTGGATTGACCCACCTTGAGGAACTGGGAAGAGGTAGAGTTTGGAAGAATTGCAATCTATGTCAAAGATGTCTAAGCCCTGCTTCTAGTATGAGAGACTCCAACTTATATTGAAAATGAATGCCGAGGCAACATGAAATTAATACAGATTCGGCTTTGCAGACACCGATGCCTCCCAGAGCCCTCTGCCACCAGCCATAGTCAACCCCATCATGTTCTTCAACATTGCCATCATCAGCGAGATTTTAAGCAGAATCTCCTTGGAGCTGTTTGCAAAGTTCCAAGGACAGGAGAAACTTTCATGCTCTGAGCACTAGAGAGAAAGGATTTGGTTATAAGGGTTCCTGCTTTCACAGAATTATTCCAGGGTTTATGTGTCAGGCTGGTGACTTCACAAACCATAATGGCACTCGCAGCAAGTCACTCTATGGGGAGAAATGTGATCATTGAGAACTTCATCCTGAAGCATACAAGTCCTGGCATCTTGTCCATGGCAAATGTTGGACTCAACACAAATAGCTCTCAGTTTTTCATCTGCACTGCCAAGACTGAGTGGTTGGATGGCAAGCATGTGGTCTTTGGCAAGGTAAAAGAAGGCATGACTATCATGGAGGCCATGGAGTGCTTTGGGTCCAGGAATGGCAAGACCAGCAAGAAGATCACCATTGCTGACTGTGGATAACTCTAATAAATTTGACTTGTGTTTTATCTTAACCACCAGACCATTCCTTCTGTAGCTCAGGAGAGCACCTTTCCACCCCATTTGCTCATAGTATCCTATAATCTTTGTGTTCTCACTTCAGTTCCTTTAGGTTCCATATTTTCCTTATTTCCTTCCATGCCTAGCTGGATTGCAGACTTAAGTTTATGATTATGAAATAAGAAATAAATAACAACAACAACAAATTATAAGAACTTACAGATGGACACTGTGGCTCATGTCTGTAATCCCAGCACTGGGGGAGGCCGAGGGGGGAGGATCACTTGAGGCCAGGAGTTCAAGATTAGCCTGGGCAAAAATAACAAAACTAGCTGGGCATGGTGGCTCATGCCTGTGGTCTTAGCTGCACAGTAGGCTGAGTTGGGAGGGTCACTGAGCCCGGGAGAGGTGGAGGCTGCAGTGAACCAAGATCAGGCCACTGCACTCCAGCCTGGGCAACAGAATGAGATACTGTCTCAAAAAGAAAAAAAAAATTCACTACAGAAGGTGACTCTATCTTCAGAATTATATCTAAGATCAAAAACATTTTAGCCTAAGACTTAGAGTAAGAAACAAACTTTGCATGGCAACCTAGCACACACATGCCTTCTACATAACTTTAGAGAAAATGGAAAAGAAAATTTAATGAAATAATATTCACCTTTGTAATGTGCATTATGCTCTGGTATGGTTCTTCTATTTCATTTTCTAATGATGACTCTGATTCACTGAATTTCATTTCCCAGCCAACTAATGGATCATAAGGCAAAAACACTGGTTTAAACCTGTCATGTCAACACCACTCTTCTTAGCAATTTTTCAGTCTTAAAAGAAAACTAAAAGAGTGAGTTTATGAATTGGAAAAACTCAATATTAACATGTCAATTCTCCCCAAATTGATCTATAGATTCAACACAGTCTCAAGCAAAATATCAGAAATTTTTTGTATATATGGATAAGCTGATGCTACAAGTTATATGGTGGGCAAAGGAAAGAGATTAGAGAAAACACTTTTGCAAAAGAAAAACAGATGAGAAATTTATACTTATGACTTCAAGACTTACTGTGATAAGCTGCAGTAATCAAGATAGTTTGATATTGGAGAGACATGAAATCACAAACACAGATCAATGCAACAGAGTAGAGTCCAGAAGCAGATCCACACAAATCAACTCTACCCATTTTGACTGAGGGACAAAGGAAATTCAAAGAAAGGATGATCTCTTCAATTGATGGTGCTGAAAAGTCAGACATCCATAAGAAAAAACATTGCATTTCAACCTATGCCTTCTATGTTATAAAAAAAAAAAAAGCTAACTTAAAATGGAGCCCAGATCTAAATGGAAAACTTAGAACTTTTAGAAGAAAACATAGAAGAAAACCTTTGTGAGCTTGGGTTAGGAAAGGACTTGTTCAGTTTGACAACCAAAGCACAATCAATGAAAGAAAAAGTGATAAGTTTGACTTCACCAAAATTAAAATCTTGGGCCAGGCACGCCTGGCTCATGCCTGTAATCTCAGCACTTTGGGAGGCCAAGGCAGGAGGATCGCTTGGGCCCAGGAGTTTGAGATTAGCCTGGGCAACATAGTAAGATCCTGTCTCTATGTTTTTTTGTTTTCTAATTAAAATCTTTTGCTTCATAAAAGGTAGCTTTAGGCAAATGAAAAGACAATCCACAGGCTATGAAGGATACATGGGCAAAACACATATACAACAAAGAACTCACATCCAGAATATATAAAGAACTTTCAAAACTCAACAGTAAGAAAAGATAAAAGTAAAAACATGGGCAAAACATTTGAACGAGATCTTTATTAAAGAAGGTATATAGATGGCAGATAAGCACATGAAAGGATGCTAAACTCAGTTTGCATCAGGGAAATGCAAATTAAAACCACAGTAATATACCATTACACATCTATTAGAATGGCTGACTTTTAAAAATGATAATATTAAGTGCTGTTGAAGATGCAGAACAATTGTCACTTGTATACAATGCTAGCTCTGTTATAGTGGGTAGCTAGTCAGACATGAGCTGGGCAGGAGAGGGCTCTCCCAACCCCACCAGGAATGTTAGGCGATCATCAGGTGATGGTCAGGTGACTGTTACATTGTTTCTCTAAAATAATAATTGATGCCAGCTAGCACCAGGGAAAGGTAGTCTCCCAATAGATAGAAAAAAACTTGTGTGATCAGCAGCTTCCCGATAAGATCTCAGGAGTTGGGCGAGTGGGCTCAAACATGAGCACTAAGGGGCAAAATGGTGGTTTAACTGGTATAAGACCTTCTAGAAGCATTCAACCGGTAAGGGAAGACTACCTCAAGTAAGCATTCATACAACTCCAGTAAACACACTGCACATGCTGTAGCAGGCCACTGTGCGTGCAGACAGCTCACCCCAAGAAAGAATCATGCCAACTTATAAAACCCCAAGTCAGGCTGGGTGCGGTGGCTCACGCCTGTAATCCCTGCGCTTTGGGAGGCCAAGGCGGGCGGATCACCTCAGGTCAGGAGTTTGAGACCAGCCTGACCAACATGGTAAAACCCTATCTCTACTAAAAAAAATACAAAAATTAGCCGGGCATGGTGGCGGGCGCCTGTAACCCCAGCTGCTCGAGAAACTGAGGCAGGAGAATCACTTGAACCCAGGAGGTGGAGGTTGCAGTGAGCCGAGATGGCACCGCTGCACTCCAGCCTAAGCAGCAGAGTGAGACTCTGTCTCAAAAAAAAACAAAAAAAAACCCAAATCAAAGGTCAAACAGTGCCCTCGATCTCTCAAGTTGCTGGCTTGGCCCTCTTCCAGGTGTACTTTACTTCCTTTCATTTCTGTTGTAAAGCTTTTTAACAAACTTCACTCCTGCCCTAAAACTTGTCTTGGTCTTCTCTCCTTCCTTATACCTTTTGAGTTGAATTCTTTCTTCTGAGGGGGCAAGAATTGAGGTTGCTGCCGATCCCTAAGGATTTGCTGCCAGTAACAGTAGGAATGCAAAATGGTGCAGCCACTTTTTGCAGTTTCTGATAAAGCTAAACATACTCTTACCCTATGACTTGGTACCATGTCATAGGGTAAGAGTATGTACCATACTTCTATGTATTTACCCAAAAAACCCCCATAAATTTATGTTGACACAAACCCATAAATTTATGTTCACTGCCGAGCATGGTGGCTCACGCCTGTAATCCCAGCACTTTGGGAGGCTGAGGTGGGTGGATTATCTGAGGTCAGGAGTTCAAGACCAGCCTGACAAACATGGAGAAACCCTATCTTTACTAAAAGATAGGGTTAGCCAGGCATAGTGGCTCATGCCTGTAATCCCAGCTACTCAGGAGGCTGAGGCAGGAGAATCACTTGAATCGGGAGGCAGAGGTTGCAGTGAGCCAAGACCATGCCATTGCACTCCAGCCCTGGCAACATGAGCAAAACTCTGTCACAAAAAAAAAAAAAAATACTATAAGCAAATACTTATAGCAGTTTTATTCATAACTGCCCCAAACTGGAAATGATCCAACTATCATTGAACTAGGAAGTAGAAAAAGAAATTAATCTATCCATATGTGTGAGACCAAATATATGCCACCCCAAAATACGACTGTAGGAGACTAGAATATGCCACCCCAAAATATGTCTTTTTGTCATGTTAAAAGAAAAACCTTAGGCAAATTAAATTTAACAGAGTTTAATTGATCAAGCAACAATTCACAAATTGGGCAGCCCCCAAGCTAGTATAGTGCGGACAGACTCAGAGCTGCTTTGTGGACAAAGAAGATTTACGGACAGAAAAGGAAAATGACTCACAGAAAATGGAAGTGAGGTACAGAAACAACTGGATTAGTTACAGCTTAGCGTTTGCTTTATTTGAACAGTTGGCCACCTTTGATTGGCCAAAACTTTGTGATTGGCACGAGAGTAGGTTACAGTCTATTTACACATCCAGTTATGTTAAAGTTCACTCTGTACAGAGAAACCTTTAGGCCAAACATAAAATGTCAGGAGGCAGCTTTAGACTAAACTTGATTTAACAGGCATGAGGATGATTTTAATGATTATTTTGAGAGACTGCAGTCACAAGAGAAGCTCTAAAGCAGAAGTTAGCTTTTTGTAAGGGAAATTTACATCTATAAAGGAAATTTTCATTTGCAAGGGTGTCTCACTCTCTGCAGCAGGAAGAGAAGGATGACTAAAAATCACTGGAGGCTCTAATCAATGGAGAAGGCACTGACTTAGACTTATATCTGCATAACACCTTGCTCTTGTTTACACTTTTCCTGATCACCTCCCCACAACTGGCCTTCCTTCCACACTCTTCTTTCTTTCCTTTAGGGGATGATGGTATGTCAGCCTGAACCCAAAGCCATCTTTGAGATTTACCCATTTTTCCCTTGGTAGATGGGGAAACCATGTATATATACAAGGTATGCATGTGGATAAACTTCTATTTCTTTTTTCTCGTTAATCTACTTTTTGTTACAGGGGTGCCTTTCAACTAAGAATAATGAAGGGTGGGGAGACAACTAGGTTTCCTCACTGATATGGTTTGCCTGTGTCCCCACCCAAACCCCATCTTGAATTGTAGCTCCCATAATTCCCACGTGTTGTCAGAGGGACCCAGTGGGAGATAACTGAACCATGGGGGTGGTTTCCCTGTTGTGAATAAGATCTGACGGTTTTATAAGGGGAAACCCCTTTCACTTGGTTCTCATTCTCTCTTGTCTGCTACCATGTAAGACTTCCCTTTTGCCTTCCGCCATGATTGTGAGGCCTCCCCAGCCACTTGAAACTGAGTCCATTAAACTTCTTTTTCTTTATAAATTACCCAGTCTCAGGTATGTCTTTATCAGCAGCTTGAAAACAGACTAATACCCTTTCCATTTACATAAGATGGAATATTGCACACCAATAAAAAGAAAAAACTATTAATAAACATAAGCAAAAATGTGGTTTACATTCAAATGCATTGTGCTGAATGGAAATAAGCCAGACCCCAAAGGCTATAGGCTGTATGAATTCATTGTGGAAAAGGCAAAGCTATAGGGTCAAAAAAGTGGTCAGTAGTTGCCAGGGTAAGGGCTGGAGGGATGGTTAACTACAAAAGGACAGCCCCAAAATTTTTTAGGATAATAAAACTGCTCTTTATTTTGAACAGTGGAGATTACAACATATTTGTCAAAACTCAAAGGCCTGTACAATGTAAAACAAACTTTACTAAATGTAAATTTAAAAGTAAATTTTTTAAATTTAAAATGAAACACAAAGGAAGAGACAGTTCCTTTTTCTGCTTGATGATGTGCTGGATGTGATGTCTGGAATAAGGGCAGCCATTTTGTCACTGTGAGGCAGCCAGATTGAGAAAAAAGCTAATACAGGCAGGTGGCCAGGCAGAAAAGATGAAAGAATCCAGGTATTCAAAGATGTTACTGAGCCACTTGTTATCCAGTCCTGAGGCCCACTCATCTTTGAACTTATTATGTGAAATAATGATCATTTTCTTTCTGTTTAAGTCATCTTGAATTGGACTTTCTGTTATTTGCAGTCCAAAGTATCCTGTTCCAGAAGTTCTCAATGACTTTGTTTCAAAAATTGCTTTATCCCCATCATTAAAAAACTAGGGTTTAGGGGTCTGTTGAAAGTTTTGAATAATTTACAACTTGTGTTTAGACCCAGCTTATACAGTACCATTTCTTTCTTTCTTTTTCTTTTTCTTTTTTTTTTTTTTTTTTGAGACAGGATCCTGCTATGCCCAGGCTGGACTAAAATTCCTGGGCTCAAGTGATCCTTCCACCTCAGCCTCCTGTGTAGCTAGGACTACAGGCGTAAACCACTGTGCCTGACTACAGTACCATTTCTACAAAAAGAAACCCATGATTTTTCATAGATCTATCCCCTCAATTTACATAAAGAATTTTCAAACAGTGTGTTTATTTTGTTTTATATAAAGGATTGTCCTATGACTGTTGAAATGCAATTTAGTGAAATATGTGTTGGGGCTGGCACATGCCACAAACTGGAAGAAGGTGGCCAAACTTGACCCACAATTAATCTATTTTCTTGCTTTTTTCTTTTTTTCTTTTTGAGATGGAGTCTTGCTCTGTTGCCCAGGCTGAAGTGCAATGGCACAATCTTGGCTCACTGCAACCTCTGCCTCCGGGTTCAAGCAGTTCTCCTGCCTCAGTCTCCTGAGTAGCTGGGATTACAGGCGCGCACCACCATGCCCGGCTAAATTTTTTGTATTTTTAGTAGAGACGGAATTTTATCATACTGTCCAGGCTGGTCTCGAACTCCTGACCTCGTGATCCACCTGCTTTGGCCTCCCAAGCAGTTCTCCTGCCTCAGCCTCCCAAGTAGCTGGGATTACAGGTGTGCACCACCATGCTCGGCTAAATTTTTTGTATTTTTAGTAGAGATGGGATTTCACCATGCTGGCGAGGCTGGTCTTGAACTCCTGAACTCGTGATCATGCTGTCTGCTCCCTACTGGACACATGGTTGGAAAGGAAAAGGGAAGTTGAAACTGCCATTCTGAACATGCCTAGTCCCAGGTGGACTTTTCCTGTTGGCACAACTGCCAGCATTCGCCCGTGCAAGCTTCTAGCCTACCTTCCTATGTCTGCAGCTCAATTTTATAGGCTGCTCTTTGTTAGAAAAGAAAATGATTTGGGGGCTGCTTTTCATTAAAAGGAAAACCTTATGGAGGGCTTCCTTACTCTCACTCTCTGTCTAAATAATTTCTTCCGAACTCCTATATCACCTATGAGATGTAGTAATAAATCTAGCAGTGTCCCAGTTCTTATTGAGCATACAGTCAAGTAGGATAGATAGACATTGACCAGGTAATTCCAAATGTGACAAGCATTATAAACAAAAGAAGGACAGGATGTGTTGGATACATATATCAGGAGTATGAAAACCAGCTCAGATGTGCCAAGAATTCCCCCTGGAAGTGACATTTAGGCCGAGATCCAAGGCAGAAGCCAGCAAGACAGGGGATAGGGGAGTGAGGCAAAAAGATGAAAGGCCATTTTGGTGCAAGTGATGCATGATATGAGGGACCAGTCTGAAGCAAAGATAATTTAAGGCAGCCACTTTGATGCAGCTCTTTTCATTTAGGGAATATTTTTAAACTGCAGTTTTGACAAAGATGTGTTGATTTTAAAATTAATCTTTTTGGGCCGGGCGCGGTAGCTCATGCCTGTAATCCCGGCACTTTGGGAGGCTGAGGCAGGTGGATAACCTGAGGTCAGGAGTTCAAGACCAGCCTGGCCAACATGGTAAAACCTCAACTCTACCAAAAATACAAAAATTAGCTACGTGTGGTGGTGCATGCCTGTAGTCCCAGCTACTCGGGAGGCTGAGGCAGAAGAATTGCTGGAATTGGGGAGACAGAGGTTGCAGTGAGCCAAGATTGCGCCACTGCACTCCAGCCTGGGCGACAGAGCAAGACTCCATTTCAAAAAAAATTATCAATAAAATAAATAAACAAATAAGTAAATTTATTCTTTTTATTACCAATGATGCCTGCAATAGAGCTTCTTTACTCTTAACCCTGTGGTTCTCAACTAAAGGTACTTTTTGCTTCTCAGGACACACTTGGCAAAGTCTGGAGATATTTTTGGTTGTCACAGCTGAAAGGGGGTTCTACTAGTATCTAATGGGTGTGGGCCAGGGATGCTGCTCAGCATCCTACAATGCAGTAAAGTGTTAGCCAGCCCAAAACATCAGCAGTGCTGAGGCTGAGAAACCTTGTCCTAACCCCATCTCCAAGTGCCTGCCCCTACATTGCTTTCTACATAGGAGTTGAAATTGTTGGAGACTTTCAGTTTTAACTTTATTATATTTTGTGTTTGAATTATTTGTAGATGAATATATATGAACATATGGCTCATATACATATATATACTATATGAACTTTAAACAACAGTAAGAATTTTTATTTTATTTGAGACAGTTTGCTCTGTCACCCAGGCTGGAGTGCAGTGGCACAGTCATGGCTCACTGCAGCCTTACCTCCTGGGCTCAAGCAATCCTCTCTCCTCAGCCTTTCAAGTAGCTGAGATTACAAGTGCACACCACCGTACTCAGCTAATTTTTTTTCAACTTTTTTATAGGGCCAGGGTCTCATCAGGTTGCCCAGGCTGGTCTTGAACTCCTGAGCTCAAGTGATCCTCCCACCTCAGCCTCCAAAAGTGCTGGAATTACCAGCATGAGCCACCATGCGCAGCCAAAGAACAGTAAGAATTTTTAAAAAGTCTATTAGAGCGAATTCAGTTTCTAAAAGTCTGTCACCTGTCTTTCCAAAAAAAAAAAATCCATTATAAAAGTGTAAAAACATCCATTTAATGTATATGTAGTACTGAGTTAAAAGGAAATTATTACAACTTTACTGAGTTTACTGAACATTCTTGGCAATATAAACAATCTTTTTTTTTTTTTTTTTCTTAATTTTTTGAGATGCCCAGTCTCACTCTGTCACCCAGGCTGGAGTGCAGTGGCGTGATCTCCACTCACTGCAACCTCCACCTCCTGGGTTCAAACCATTCTCCTGCCTCAGCCTCCAGAGTAGCTGGGACTACAGGCGCACACCATCACGCCCGACTAATTTTTGTATTTTTTGGAAGAGACAGGATTTCACCATGTTGCTCAGGCTGGTCTCAAACTCCTGACCTCAAGTGATTCGCCTGCCTCAGCCTCCCAAAAGTGCTGGGATTATAGGTGTGAGCTACCGTGCCTGGGCCCCGAGCAATCATTTTTAGCCAAAATTTCTTCTCTCCTCTTTATCCCTGCAACAGTTCCCTGCAATACTGAGTATAAATGTGATACATATTATAATTAGAAAGCCTGCAATAAGAAGTATTCATTTAAAAGCTGCATTAATGGAAAGCAAACTGCTATTATTGAGACAAATATATAGTTTTTACTGTGCAGTCCATGAAGCCAAATTCTTAAGTCCAAATTTTTAGAGTCATCACTGGACTTGACAGTTCTTTCTGGACAAGCCAGTCTAGTGATCTGTAGTCTTCTATTTGTGATCTATTGGTCTAAGTCCCACCCATCCTTCACTACAGCCAGAAAAGCCACTTCATGTAGGACCACTTCCCCAGAGGATGGGGTCAGTGATTGAGAAAATCTTGGGGAGAGAGGAAGACTGTCTTACTTACTATATAATGACTAATGATTGCTTTATTTTTTAGGCTGTGTCAGATGGTCCCAAATCATAATAACCTAATCAGCATCATGTTGTGCCAAACAGTAAGTAACTGATCAAAGTGGGACACAGGAGCAACCTTGAAGGAGCTCTCACTGGCCAAATCTGGAATAACTGAGCACAAAAATAGTAAGAATAACAGAACCCATGTGTTCATTATAATACCTTGAAAATTTTAAATGGAATGGAACAGGGCAAAAAGAAACTTCTTCTTTGCATAAAAATGCCAGCTAATAAATGGAGAATAAATGATTGAATTAGAAAATAACCATTTTGCAATAGTTGATTCAGCCAAGAATTATCAGTGAATATTAATATTCATTGATACCTTGAGACGGGGTTAGGACAGGATTTCTCAAAAATCTTTTTTTTTTTTTTTTGAGACAAAGTTTCACTCTTGTTGCCCAGGCTGGAGTGTAATGGCTCCATCTCGGCTCACAGCAACCTCCACCTCCCAGATTCAAGCGATTCTCCTGCCTCAGCCTCCCAAGTAGCTGGGATTACAGGGATGGACCACCATGCCCAGCTAATTTTGTATTTTTAGTAGAGACGAGGTTTCTCCATGTTGGTTAGGCTGGTCTTCAACTCCCGACCTCAGATGATCTGCCCGCCTCAGCCTCCCAAAGTGCTGGAATTACAAGCGTGAGCCACCATGCCCAGCCTTCTCAAAAATCTTAAAATCTTTGAGTGAGGCTGGGTGTGGTGGCCCACACTGGGAATTCCAGCCGAGGATGGGGCAGGAGGATCTCTTGAGGTCAGGCGTTTGAAACAAGTCTGGGCAACATAGCTAGACTCCTGTCTCTACAAAAAATGAAAGTGATTAGCTGGCGTGGTGAGTGTGTGCCTGTAGTCCTAGCTAACTTGGGAGGCTCAGGCAAGAGAATCTCTTGAGCCTAGGAGTTCAAGGATGCAGTGAGCTATGATGGTGCCACTGCACTCTAGCCTGGGTGAGAGCGCAAGATCCTGTCTCAGAAACAAAAACAAAAACATATATATATATATTTGAGTGAAAAGATTTTGATTTTGGGAAATCAGATATTCAAAATATCACACAAAATATCTTTGCAATGAAGAAATGTGACAAACCTCACCAACTTGGACCTCAGCAATGATGGAACAAACACATTGTGGACTTCCTGATGTAATAAACTAAGGACACAAAATGGCCATCATAGCTGATGTATAATAAAGAATTTGTCTGGTGTTTATCCATGATTTTTGCTATGGAGCTTTTATAACCCTTGGTTATAAATTTATTAAATGTATCACCTCTGAGTTTACGCAAAAGAAGTAACTCAATGTGGGCCCCCAGATGGCTTCAGGATGGGGACTAGTTATCTGCAAGACCAACCACATGATTAGAGGATTGGGACTTTCAGCCAGCACATCCTCTGGGAAGGGGGAGGGGGCTGGAGACTGAGTTCATTCTGGTGGACAATTGAAGGCAGGCTTCTTGGGAACTATGTCGTTTGCTTGTGGGATCTACGCTAACTCCAGGTGGTTAGTACCAGAATTGAATTGCTGTAAACCATTGAATGTCAAGATAATAGCCCTTTTACCAATAATACTTAACTTGGATCCAAATACAAAACAATCAGACGAAAACAAATAAGGAATATTCTGCAAAATAACTGGCCTAGGCTCTTCAGAATTGGCAATGTCAAGAAAGACACACACACACACACACACATGCACAAACACACATACACATACATGTGAACACACACACACAAATACAAAGACTGGGGAAAGGTTCTAGATTCAACGATACTAAGGAAGCATAACAACTAAGTGAGATGTGATCTTTAGATCCGGAACTGTAAAAACAAACAAAAACAAGAGCTTGAGGGCTTTGAAGAAGAATGTCCTTGTTTTTAGGAGATACATGAGAAGGATTTAACAGTAACTTGTCATCATGATGCCTGCAACTTAATCTCAAATGCTTCCGCAAAAACAAACTAGGACACAGTGAGGGAGGGAGAGATGGAGAGAGAGGGAGACAGAGAAATGGAGGAGAATGCTAACAAATGGCAATCTAGGTGAATGGTTGGTCACTGTCTGTTCTTTTGAAATTTTTAAAAATAAAAAGTTGGCCGGGCGCAGTGACTCACGCCTGTGATCGCAGCACTTTGGGAGGCCAAGGCGGGTGAATCATTTGTGGTCAGGAGTTCAAGACCAGCCTGGCCAACATGGTGAAACCCTGTCTCTACTAAAAATACAAAAATTAGCCAGGGTGGGCATCTGTAATCCCAGCTACTCGGGAGGCTGAGGCAGGAGAATCGCTTGAGCCTGGGAGGCAGAGGTTGCTGTGAGCCAAGACAGCGCCACTGCACCGCAGTCTGGGTGACAGGGTGAGACCCTGTCCCAAAAAGAAAAAACAAAAAATAAAATAAAATAAATAAAATAAAAAGTTGGGGGGAAATTACTCCATTGAGTGGGCTGCCTCAACATGTCCCCTGCATCAAAAGGCTACCTTGAGCACAATGTTGGGAATGTACTTAACACCACTGAAATGTACACTTAGAAATGGCTAAAATTGTAATTTTTATGTTATTATTATTTGAGACAGGCTGTCACTCTGTTGCCCAGAATGGAGTGCAGTAGCCTACTCTTAGCTCACTGCAGCCTCAACCTCCTAGGCTCAAGCAATCCTCCCACTTCAGCCGCCTGGGTAGTTGGGACTACAGATGCATGCCACTGTAGCCAGCTAATTTTTTTCTATTTTTCTTTTTGCAAAAACAAGGGGTCACTATACGGCCCAGGCTGGTCTCACCGGCTCAAGAGATCCTCCTGCCTCAGCCTCCTAAAGTGCTGGGTTTACAGGCATGAGTCTCCATGCTCTACCAAATTTCATGTTTATTTGATCACAGTTTTTTTTAAGGCTGTGTCAAAATGTCTGCATTCAATCTTATTCTCTCCCCGCAGGAGGAGCAGTGATGTGAGGCCCAAACAGTGAAGTCCTGTTGGACAGGCACAGAGACGGTCAAAAGCCGAGGCCTGAAAGGGACACGAGCCAGATCGGGTACAGCTGTGAAGTCACAAAGGTTTACTGCAGCCGACTGGCTGGATCAGGACCCTGCTTTTCTAGATAATTCCAGCCGGCCGCAGTGCAAGCTGCTTTGGCGTGGCGTCCATCTCCTCAATGGCCTAGTGTGTGGACCCTCCTCTCCACTCTGGTGGGCACCTGGCCAGGAAAAGTTTTCTGGTGCCAATTCTAACACAGGGGACCCAGGTGTCTGGGACATTTTTATTTTGTCTCAGTTTTGAATGGAAAAGCGAGTGAAAGAACAATGTGGGCACAAGTCCAGATAGATCATGCTGCCAGCCTGGCAGCTCCTGGAGGAATCTCCTGAGGCTCCAGTCCAGACTTCTGCAGGAAACAGGCCTGGCGGGGGCTTCTGTTAGCCCAGCCCCACGGTCAACTTGAAAGTAGGAGGTGGCCTACTACTTTCACTAATACTGTCACCAAAGGTTGCTCTTTTTGCCTTTCCTTGCCTACTGGGGTTCTTTGTAATTGTCCAAGTTGCACATTTTCTTTTTAGCATACACCACATCAATAATGGACCCATTTCAGGAAAAGTAGAATTTTTACACATTTGTTTTTAGTCCTGTATTTATCAGTCTAAAGCTTGTGTTCCCTTCCCTGTCCTCTCCTTTTCTCTCCTCTCTTCTCTCTCTCTCCCCCACTTCTCCTCTCATCCCCTGCCTCTCTCTTTCTCTTCTTTCTATTGCAGTAAAATATACATAATTTACCATTATAACTATTTTTAAGTATAAAATTCAGTGGTAATAAGTACCCCTTTCTTTTTAATTTAAACTAGTTTTTTTTTTTTTTTTTTTTTTTTTTTCTGAGACAGAGTCGTGCTCTGTCGCCCAGGCTAGAGTGCAGTGGCGCAATCCCAGCTCACTGCAACCTCCACTTCCCAAGGTTCAAGCAATTCTCCTGCCTCAGCCTCCTGAGTAGCTGGGACTACAGGCGCCTGCCACCATGCCTGGCTAATTTTTGTATTTTTAGTAGAGATGGGGTTTCATCGTGTTGGCCAGACTGGTCTCAAACTCCTGACCTCCTGATCCACCCGCTTCAACCTCCCAAAATGCTGGGATTACAGATGTGAGCCACCACACCCTGTCTAATTTGAGCTAGTTTTTAAAATTATTATTACAAAAAGAATTTCACGAACATGACAAAAAAAATGTAAACACTAAGGAAGGAGCCAAATGAAAAAAAGAAAAGATTCTCAGCGCTACCCTATCCTCCCACAAAATACATTCCTTTGAAACCTACATGGAACATTTTAATGGACCATCCATTGGTAACACAAATGTATTCACAAATCTATTCACTCTCTCCTTAAGGGTTAGAGGACTCAGTCCTCAGTGCAGTGGTTACTTTTCCCACCTGGAGGTGCAGGCCAGGTTTCCTTACACACCCATGCAACCCATGCATATGTGTGCCTGTGAGCACACACACACACACACACACACGCATGTTTTTTTAAATAACTGATTACATGTATATATACATACATATATTCAAATAAGAGTGACATTCATACTGCTCCATACTTTGATTTTTTTTCACTTATAGTACATCTACCCTATAACCATCCAAACCCACAGACATATTACCCTCATCCTCTCCTTTAAGGTTTTAGTTCAACACTGTTTCCTGCCTGCGAATACTTCAACATCTCTCTCCTCCCAGGTGATTCTATGAAGCCATCAAGATCTACCTCATATTCTGTATGCGCCAAGCATTTAGTGCTTCTATATTGCCAATTTACTAGATAACGATACAGGAACCATCATAGCTCAGTGGAAAGGAAGGTGAACTCTTGAGTGAGTCATTCAGGGATCTCATTCTCAGCTCTACCTCTAACTAGCTGTTCAAGGGGCTTATGGAGGTCCCCTTGGACATTTTTCTAAATTCCTCTAGACCTATTTACTCACATAAAACTTTTTTTAATAAAAATGAATAATTATCTTGAATAACGATGTTGTTTTTATACACGTTATACATGTGTGTTAAGTATTTGTGTTAGGGCTCTCCAGAGAGACAGAACAGGATGTGTGTGTGTGTGTGTGTGTGTCTCTATACACTGTGTATACTGTGTGCATGTGTGTGTGTGGGGGGGGGGTGCGATACAGTCAGCCCTCTGTGGGTTCCACATCCAACTTCAGATTGAAAATATTTGGGGGGAAAAAAGAGTGGATAATTGCATCTTTATCTAACATATATAGACTTTTTTTCTGGTCATTATTCCCTAAACAATATAGTATAACAACTATTTACATAGCATTTACATTGTCTTAGGTGTCAATCGAGAAAAATGACAAGACAAGTCTCAATCATTTTAGGAGGTTTATTTGCCAAAGTTAAGGACGTGTGTCCGTGACACAGCCTCAGGAGATCCTGATGACATGCACCCAAGGTGGTCAGGGCACAGCTTGGTTTTATACATTTTTAGGGAGACATGAGACATCAATCAATGTATGTAAGAACTACATTGGTTCTGTCCAGAAAGGCAGGGACAACTCAAAGCAGGGAGGGGGCTTCTGGGTCATAGGTAGCTGAGAGACAAATGGTTGCAGTCTCTGAGCTTCTGATAAGCCTTTCCAAAGGAGGCAATCAGAATATGCATCTATTTCTGTGAGCAGAGGAATGACTTTGAATAGAATGAGAGGCAGTTTTGTCCTGAGCAGTTCCCAGCTTGACTTTTCCCTTAGCTTAGTAATTTGGGGGCCAAAAGATTTTCCTTTCACACAGGAATTAGAAGTAATCTAGAGATGATTTAGAGTATACAGGAGGGCGTGCATAGGTTACTTGCAAATACTACAATATTTTATACAAGGGACTTAAGCATCCTTGAATTTTGGTATTTTCAAGGGGTTCTGGAACCAATCCTCTACAGTTACTGAAGGATGACTGTATGTATATGTATATGTATATGTATATGTATATGTATATGTATATGTATATATGTAAAGAGAGACAGAGAGAGATTGATTTTAAGAAGTTGGCTCACGAGATTGTGGAAGCTCACAAGTCCAACATCCACAGGGTAGACCAGCAGGCTGCAGACCCAGGGAAGCGCTGCATTTTGAGTCCAAAGACCATCTGCTGGTGGAATTCCTTCTTTTCCTGGAGAAGCCAGTCTTTTTCATTAAGGCTTTCAACTGACTGGATGAGGTCCACCCACATGATGGAGTATAATCTGCTTTACTCAAAGGCTACTGATATAAATGTTAACCTCATCTAGAAAAAATCCCTTTGCAGAAACATCTAGAATAATGCTTGACTAAATATCTGAGTACCATGGCCTAGCCAAGTTGACGCATAAAATCAATCATCATAGAGCTATTTAAATTTAAAGATACCAGAAGACACAAAAAAGATTTATCCTCCTCCACCCCAAATCCAAATAGCTAGGAGCAAGCAATCTCAACGTTTAGTAACATTTAGTCACTTTTCTCAGAATTTCTGTGGTTAGCCAGCTAGATAAACAGAGAAAGATAAAAGAAAAGAAGGATATAATAAAAATGCTATTTTTAAGATTAAAGATTATAATTTAATATTTTTAAAAGGGAAAAAAGTAAAGTATAACTTCAAATGAATGTTTCTTTACAATAAAGTATGCATTCCTAAGAGATCCTTCTAGGGCTCAGTGAAAACATTATGGAAAGCCATTAAGAAGTTGGTCATTTTAGGGCTTTCTTTTTTTTCTTACTGTTTGTTTTAATTCTGGACAGAATCCATTTACTTCCTATTATGAAATATAAAAAATTGGTACAGCACATGACCTCCTGACTTCCTCCCTTTCTCCACTTTCCAAAATTTGTTATTTGTATTGTTATAAGTTCTACACGGTTAAGGTTTATAAAGCTTATGTGCTGACTATAATTTCTGCCGTGTTTCCTTTTAATTTTATATGTAAACATAGTCAGTGCTCTTTACCATTTCTTTTGCCAAGCCTTCTTTATTTCTGATCTCTTAGTTTTGGTTCTTCTCTTCAGTAGCTAGATTTTGTCAACAAATCTTTATTTTTTTCCCCCCCAAATCACTTTTTTTTTTTTTATGAAAGGTTAGGTAGTGTGGTGTATATGGTGAATAACCGTGCTTGTTTATCTGGAACTGTCAGATTTTACACTGAAAGTCCTATATTCTGAACAGCCCCTCAGTCCCAGGCAACCTGCACATGGTGGTCTTTGTAGCTGTATCCCTCACTTTCCTCTTTCACCTGTAAAGCAGCCTCCTCCTTCCTCTGAATGCAGGAAACATTACAGAGGCTGGAGAGATGTGGGAACTGTATCTAGGAGAAGGGGCTGCTCAGATAAAGGGAGATGAAGGGATTTGTGTTGGAGAAGAGGGCACATTCCAGGCAGAAGTAGGGACACATTTACTGCTGAGTTGAAAGACAACACATTCCTATGTTAAAGGAGTAAAGGAAAATTGAAGTGGCTGGAGCATAAGGTACATGAAACAGCATGTAGGAGATGCCACTAGGCCGGGCGCAGTGGCTCACGCTGTAATCCCAGCACTTTGGGAGGCTGAAGCAGGTGAATCACTTGAGGTCAGGAGTTTGAGACCAGCCTGGCCAACATGGCAAAATCCTGTCTCTACTGAAAATACAAAAACTAGCCGGGCGTGGTGGCACACGCCTGTAGTCCCAGCTACTCGGGAGTCTGAGGCAAGAGAATCGCTTGAACCTGGGAGGCAGAGGTTGCAGTGAGCTGAGATATCACCATGGCACTTCAGCCTGGGTGGCAAAATGAGACTCCACCTCAAAAAACAAAAACAAAAAAAAAAAGAAAGAAAAGGAGAGTGATGCCACTGAACAGATGAGTTAGGACTAAATGGGGAGGCCTTTGCTTTGGCTTGATTGACTGCCACTCTGTCCTTAATTAACACTTTCGCCCTAGAAAAGGGATGTTGAAAAATTTAAAAGTTCTTGGGAGACTCATATATAGTCAAATCAAAATGTTCATATATGCTACTGAGGACCGTATCTCAAAACAAGAAAAGAAAATGCTCATATAGCACCTTATATCTTATGTCAGTTATTTGTTTCTTTCGGAATCATACTTGATATTTCCAGCTGATCGTGAGAATATTCTTCTACTTTGGGTTTTCTTTTTTGAAAAAATTTTATTTTATTTTTTTGTAGAGAGAGTTTTGCTGTTTTGCCCAGGTTGGTCTCAAACTACTGAGCTCAAGCGATCCTCTTGCCTCAGTCTCCCAAAGTGCTGGAACTTTTTTGGAGACAGGGTCTTACTCTGTGAGACCAGGCTGGAATGCAGTGGTGAGATTATGGCTCACCGTGGCCTTGAACTCCTGGGCTCAAGTAATCCTCCCGCCTCAGCCTCCCAGTAGCAGGGACTACAGGCCACCATGCCTGGCTAATTTTTAAATTTTTTGTAGAGATGGATTTTTACCATGTTGTCCAGACTGGTCTCAAACTCCTGGGCTCAAATGATCCTCCTGCCTCAGCCTCCCAAAGTGCTGGGATTACAGGAGTGAGCCACCGCACCTGGTCAATTTTCTTTTGTTTTTGAGACAGAGTCTTGCTCTGTCACCCAGGATGGAGTGCAGTGGCACAATCACGACTCACTGCGGTCTCATACTCCTGGGATCAAGCAATCCTCCTACCTCAACATCCCAAGTAGCCGGGACTACAGGCCACCATGCCTGGCTAATTTCTAAAGTTTTTGTAGAAGGCCAGGCATGGTGGCTCATGCCTATAATCCTAGCACTTTGGGAGGCTGAGATGAGGGGATTGCCTGAACTCAGGACTTGGAGACAAGGTTTCACCATGTTACCAAGATTGGTCTTGAACTCCTGGGCTCAAGCGACCCTCCTGCTTTGGTCTCTCAAAGCGCTGGCATTACAGGGTGAGCCACTGTACCCACCCTTGATTTTCTTTTAAAGCCAGAAAAGCGAACAGCCTGGTTGAGAATTGGGGGCCAGTAAATGTTCGTCTCTCCTAAGAAACCAAACCAGTCCAGCAACCTCTTTCCAGTATGTTAGCAATGTGGATGGCGGAGAAGACAAATATAGAAATCTAATGAAATAGTTCTTTTCTGAAAACATCGTTGTCTTTATTTTGTTTTGCTTTTAATCTGAGAGCAAACTTTCTGACAGTGCCCTCCCATCAGGGAGTAAATAGTTGAGTGGTTGTTGAAGGGTGGTTGGCAGGAAGGCTGATTATGTTGACTCAGTTGACCGTGGTGTTTTCTGAATAGTAGAGCCCACAGAACTGCTCTCCCTGATTCTAGAACCCACACAAACAATCTGGGTTTGGGATTTAGGAAAAACAACAGAAGGTTTTTAGGGTCCACGTACCCATAGAAAACTGTAGCTCCCTGCTTTTATAAAAAATCAATTTTGAGTATATAGTTAGTATATTTTTTCTCAAAATAGCAAATCCATTTGAGAAATCAACAATTTAATAACTTCATGTTTTTTAAAAAATTGAAATATCTGGCAAATGATTAAACATGGCCAATTTACAGGCAACTTTTCAATCTTAGTGAAAGGGCTGATTTGGATAGAAATCAATAAAATTGTCAGGCGGGGCCGTGAGTGAGGGAAGAGGGAAGAAGCTGCTGGAAAAAAACGAAAGGAAAGCAGTTACCAGGGACAACGTCTCCATTAGTCACAGTAGGCAGAGTGCCTGCGACCGACAATACTTTCAGAGGCCTACAGAAAGTAGTTTCATTTTTATTTCTGTTAAAATCAGAAGAAAAAAGAATATATTATAATGAACCCAGCCTGGATTATATTTATGTTTACACTAATGCAGTTGTCAGATGCAATTTTTATTGCTTTTTCTTAAGGAGGAAGGAGCCCACAGAGGCAACGTAGTTGGGGCCTAAGAAAGTCCTCATGTGGCCCTGGCAGTTACTAAATAGGTTGGTTCAAAAGCCTAAAAAAATACAGCCTTGTGGTTAATGAAATGTCTTCAGTGACGTTAACATTGATAGCATCCCTAACATTTCCCTAGCGGAGTGGGCCCCCTCTACAGACTACAGGATCTCAGCCCACCTTTTAAAACTTCCCCAGCCATAACTAGAGACCCCTTCCAAGTGCTCAGTACCAAGGCCAATCAGATTTTTCCTTTTTTTTTTGAGGTGGGAGTCTCACTCTGTCACCCAGGCTGGAGTGCAGTAGGTCCATCTCGGCTCACTGCAAGCTCCACCTCCTGGGCTCAAGCGATCCTCCTGCCTCAGTCCCCCTAGTAGCTGGGACCACAGGCACGCGCCGCGCTGCTCAACTTATTCTTGTTTTTGTTGTTGTTGTTATTTGCTTTTTTGGGACGGAGTCTTGCTCTGTTGCCAGGCTGGAGTGCAGTGGCGCAATCTTGGCTCACTGCAGCCTCTGCCTCCCAGGTTCAAGTGATTCCCCTGCCTCAGCCTCCTGAGTAACTGGGACTACAGGTGTGTGCCACCACAACCGGCTAATTTTTTTTTTTTTTTTGTATTTTAGTAGAGATGGGGTTTCACCATGTTGGTTAGACTGGTCTCGAACTCTTGATCTCAGGTGATCCACTCACATTGGACTCCCAAAGTGCTGGGATTACAGGCGTTAGCCACCACGCCCAGCCCCAATCAGATTTGTCTGTGCTGCTCCTTTCCACTGCCAAGAAGCCCTGTTAGTAGATGCCTCCTTAGTATTACTTCAGCTGGTGTCTACTTCAGCCTTTTTATCTAGGTGCTGTTTCCAACCTTTCAGTTCCTCCTGGTGCCCACACAGCACTGAAGAACCTTCCATCCCAACCCAGTGTTAAAAGCTGTGCTGCAGGCACCCAGGAAGGGGGAGGCTTCTCCGTCTATAAATCAGGGTAATATGTTTCACTGAAGACCTGAAACATCTGTGCTTGTACCTGGAACCTCCCAAAGTCCTTCAGGTAAATAACTCCAGTGAATTACTGGTCTCTGAGCCTGGGCTGAGGAACAGACAACATCCTATCTTCCACTTTCCCATTCATTCCCGTCTCTTGCCGCACGGCATCCAAAGACTTTTTCCTCCAATGTTCTATTCTTCCAGGAAAATGTACACATACCACTTTGGTGCTGCCTCACACAAAGCAGATATTTGTTTTTTTTAATATACACATGTATAAAGCCAAGTATTTCAAAAACAAGTATCAATTTTCAATTCTTTTTTAAATATAGAGACACGGTCTCGCTGTGTTGCCCAGATTGGTCTCGAACTCCTGCGCTCAAGCGATCCTCCTGTCTTGGCTTCCCAAAGTATTGGGATTACAGATGTGAGCCATCCCACCTGGCCAATTTTCAAATATTTCAAAAGCAGTTAAGAGCATCAATATATAGTATATCTGAAACAAAGCATCATCAACATTGTCAGTGCAGTATATAATTAATATGGCCTCTTTTTACCATTTATTTTAAGTTCTGGTAAACAATTTTGATCCATCATATCTAACATAAAATGTGCAAATGATAGTTCTAGAACTATAGTGAGGACATAATGAAAGGATATTATGTAGGATGGTAAAGCTCAAGTGTTTTTGAGAGGTGACAATGTGCTAGCAGCCCTCGCTCACCCTGGGTGCCTCGCGGCCTCGGCGTCCGCTCTGGCCGCACTGGAGGAGCCCTTCAGCCAGCCGCTGCGCTGTGGGGGCCCCTCTCTGGGGCTGGCCAAAGCCAGAGCTGGCTCCCTATGCTCTCAGGGAGGTGTGGAGGCAGAGGCGAGGGCGGGAGCCAGGGCTGTGAGCCGCATTCATGGGCCAGCATGGGTTCTGGGTGGGCGCGGGCTCAGCAGGTCCCACACTCGGCACCTGCTGGGCTTGATCTGGATATGAGCTCCCTCTGGGTTGCCGGAATGCCCAGGCTAGGTGCCACAAAGTCCTGGTGGCCAGTGCCATTGACAGGTGAAGCAGCTGGGCTTTTGGGTTGGGTGGGGACCTGGAGAACTTTTCTGTCTAGCTAAAGGATTGTAAACGCACCAATCAGCACTCTGTATCTAACTAAAGGTTTGTAAATGCACCAATCAGCACTCTATCAAGACGGACCAATCAGCTCTCTGTAAAACAGACCAATCAGCACTCTGTAAAACGGACCAATCAGCTCTCTGTAAAATGGACCAATCAATAGGATATGGGCGGGGCCAGATAAGGGAATAAAAGCAGGCCACCAAGTCAGCAGTGGCTATCTGGCTACTTGGGTCCCCTTCCACTGTGTGGAGGCTCTGTTTTTTCACTCTTTGAAATAAATCTTGTTGCTGCACACTCTTTGGGTCCATGCTGCCTTTATGAGCTGTAACAATGAGCTGTAACACTCACCCGGAAGGTCTGCAACTTCACTCCTGAAGCCAGCCGGTGAGACCACAAACCCACTGGGAGGAATGAACAATTCCAGACGGGAGGAACGAACAACTCCGGATGTGCCACCTTTATGAACTGTAACACTCACAGCAAAGGTCTGCAGTTTCACTCCTGAGGCCAGCGAGACCACGAACCCACCAGAAGGCACAAACAACTCCTGACACGCTGCCCACTCACAGCAAAGGTCTGCAGTTTCACTCCTGAGGCCAGCGAGACCACGAACCCACCAGAAGGAACAAACAACTCCTGACACGCCGCCCACTCACTACAAAGGTCTGCAGCTTCACTCCTGAAGTCAGCAGGACCAGGAAACCACCAGAAAGAAGAAACTCTGGACACATCTTAACATCAGAAGGAACAAACTCTGGACACAACACTTAACCGTGAGGGTCCGCAGCTTCATTCTTGAGGTCAGCGAGACCAACAACCCACCAATTCCGGACACGTTTTTGCTCCAGGCACTTTCAGAGAAATGGTCAAGAAAGCAGGGTAAAGATCAACTGGAAATGAAAATTTCTGGATATGCTTTTACTTATGAAGAACATAATAGGGGGCCCAGCACAGTGGCTCATGCTTGTAATCCCAGCACTTAGGGAGGCGAAGGTGGGAGAATCACTTGAGCCCAGGAGTTAGAGACTAGCCTGGGCAGCTTAAGGAGACCTCATGTCTACAGAAATAAAAATTAAAAACTTAGCCACATCTGGTGGTCCCAGCTACTTGGGAGGCTGAGGTAGGAGGATCGCTTGAGCCTGGAAGGTCGAGGCTGTAGTGAGCTATGATTCCTACCACTACACTTCAGCCTGGGTGACAGAGTGAGATCCTTTCTCTCTCGAAAAGAATGTAACAGCTATCATCACAGCCTGGGAAGTCAGTCACTTTGCCCTGAGGCATGTTCTGTGTTCTGAGGCAGGGATAGGAGGCTGACCCCTCAGCCACCTACTTTCCTATTCAGCCACTGAAGCCTTCTGTGGCCTCCCCAGAGACCTGTGAAACACTTGGGAGACCATTAGTACAGCAGTTCTTAACCAGGCCAATTTTTTCCATTTGGAGGCATTTCAAAATATTTAATGATCTTTTAAAAATTTTATTTAACTGTTGTCTTTTAGTGGGCAAGGTCAAAGAATGCTAAAAGTCTTGCAAGGTAGAGATAGTCGGGCAAAAGAAAGATTTTCCTTTTACCTAAAAATATCAATAACACCCATTGTGATGTATCTGTATAACAATTGGAGAATTTGATTGAAGGATTTTTTTTTTTTTTTTTGAGACGGAGTCTTGCTCTGTCGCCCAGGTTGGAGTGCACTGGTACGATCTTGGCTCACTGCAACCTCTGTCTCCCAGGTTCAAGCGATTCTCTTGCCTCAGCCTCCCGAGTAGCTGGGATTACATGCACCTGCCACCGCACCTGGCTAATTTTTGTATTTTTAGTAAAGATGGGGTTTTGCTGTGATGGCCAGGCTGCTCTCAAACTCCTGACTTCAGGTGATCCACCTGCCTCGGATCCCAGAGTGCTGGGATTATAGGCATGAGCCCCTGCACCCGGCCTAATTGAAGGAATTTATTTCTTGCTATTGTGTTTAACTCCTATATAGGTGTTATATGTATGGAAAGATGACATGTGATATTAGCTGATATGATTTCCTACATTCCCTTTTTTGTCCCACAAACAGGACAGAGATGTCCTCCTTCCAGGTTCCTCAGGGCTCAGAAATAGCATGACAGAAGATTATATTGGTCTTGAACGGTGCATGAAAGAGTCAGAAGACCTCACCAGGGATTCTAGACAAGGATAAAGGGATGTGCATCAAAGGAATGAAGGGTGTCTGTCCTTACAGGGAATTGTGTAAGAACACAGTGAATTGATTCAAGCCAGTTTGGTCATGCTCAACCCTTAGATTGTTTCTGTTAGAAGATAGTAGACACTAAAGAAATTTGAGGGAGTGAGATTTAGCTGTGCTAAATCTATCATCACTATCAGGTTACAGGAAAGAAATCTTAGATCAAATCCTGTCACCCACATAGGTGTTTACTATGCAAACATTCATTAGTCACCACGAAGGAGTTGATACTGTCCTGTTGGTGTAATGAAATTCTAGCTCTGTACCCTTTTAGGTGATCCAATCACACACTGCATGAAATGCTTACAAGCAGCACACAACAGCACTTCAGAAGCAGGAGTCTCTCTCTTCCAACTGGCATTATTCAGAAATCCTCCTATACCAACAGCTGCTTATAGGACAGCTCAGGGATCAAGCTAGATATTAGGTATCCCTTAATTCTTACACCCGCATCCATACAAGAGTTAGGAGTCTCTTTAAGGTATTTTTAGCCGGTCCTCGTATTTTGAATACCTTTAGCATCACAAATGAGAGCTCATTTCTAAGAATCATGCTAAATAACTGCTTCCTAACAAAAGTTACTAATTTCTCCAATGAAATCCCTTTTCTGACATTCAGTATGTTTAATAGCAAAGTGTTAGTTTGATGAAACCATCTCTGGGATGGAACCTTTTCTGATTTAATGTGAACTGATCATGCTTTAACTATGCATTATAAATTACCTGAAGGTTTTGGCTTCATCTACGTAACAGATATCGGCCAGGTGTGGTGGCACACACCTGTAATCCCAGCACTTTGGGAGGTCGAGGTAGGTGGAGCACCCGAGGTCAGGAGTTCGAGACCAGCCTGGCCAACATAATGAAACCCCGTCTGTAAATAATTAATTAAATAACAGATACAAAATATCACGATGTATATGCTGAGATCTTTTAAAATAAGTTACAGTCACTGTAACACAATGGAATCTGCATGGGTCCCAATGCTATGGGGGCCAAGTGAGATCTGCACCTGCAGATCAGTCACCACTTAAAATACTCTGGGTACCACGCAAGTGCTAAGGAAACATCTGGAGCCAAAGGCCAGCAGAGGACTGAGAGACCCGGAAGCAAGGTGACTCTCTCTTCACTCTCAGTTATTGGCAGGAATTAAGAGCCAAGTGAGGGGGAAAGGAGACTAGAAAGAAAAATCTTGGAAGAAGGGCTACTGCGAATAGAGTAGCCACTTAACCCTGAAGAATTTGTTGTTTTTTTTTTTTTTTTTTTTTTTTTGAGACGGAGTCTCGCTCTGTCGCCCAGGTTGGAGTGCAGTGGCGCAATCTCGGCTTACTGCAAGCTCCGCCTCTCGGGTTCACGCCATTCTCCTGCCTCAGCCTCTCCGAGTAGCTGGGACCACAGGCGCCCACTACCGCGCCCGGCTAATTTTTTTTTGTATTTTTAGTAGAGACGGGGTTTCACCGTGGTCTCGATCTCCTGACCTTGTGATCCGCCCGCCTCGGCCTCCCAAAGTGCTGGGATTACAAGCGTGAGCCACCACGCCCGGCCCTGAAGAACTTTTTTTAATCAATTTTTTTGGACTTGAGCTATCAACAAAATTTTAAAAAAATTATTTACAGAATTAACAAAATTAAATGTTTCAGATAGAAAGGTGTAATGGTTAATACTGAGTGTCAACTTGATTGGATTGAAGGATGCAAAGCGTTGTTCCTGGGTATGTCTGTGAGGGTGATGGCAAAGGAGATCCACCTTTGTGTCAGTGGACTGGGAGAGGCAGACCCACCCTCAATCTGGGTGGGCACCATCTAATCAGCTGCCAGCATGGCTAGAGTAAAGCAGGCAGGAGAAGATGGAAGAGGAGACTTGCTGAGTCTCTGGCCTCCGTCTTTCTCCTGTGCTGGATGCTTCCTGCCCTTGAACATCAGACTCCAAGTTCTTCAGCTTTTGGACTTTTGGACTTACACCATTAGTTTGCCAGAGCCTCTCAGGCTTTTGGCCACAGACTGAAGGCTGAACTGTCAGCTTCCTTACTTTTGAGGTTTTGGGACTTGGACTGGCTTCCTTGCTCCTCAGCTTGCAGACAGTCTGTTGTGGGACTTCACCTTGCGATCGTGTGTGTCAATTCTCCTAATAAGCTCCCTTTCATATACACCTCTATCCTATTAGTTCTGTCCCTCCAGAGAACCCTGACTAATACAAAAGGGAAGCCGTGGTCTTCTACATTAAGTCTGAGTTACTTCAAAATAAAGTTATGTTTTTGTACCCCTGAATTTTGTGGACTGATGTGACTATGAAATTCTTTCTGTTACAAAGTGATTGAATATTTAAGCATATAGAATCTGTGCAGGCTCAAACGCCCTGAAAGTCAGAGTCATGCACGAGGAATGAGTTCATCTATCATGTCTGACACCACAGTCCCACCAACAACTTAGGAGACACCGCCTTTGAATGTGAAACTGAGACTAGCTTCAGAGAGAAATCTGGCTAAGGAGCTATTTATGGAGTGACCTGGCCCTGACAGCATGAACATAGGAGCATCTCAAGGCAAATACTACATGAAAAGAGAAACAGCTAGCAGTGCCTGAATTGGAAACTCCCTTCAGAAATTTCTCATAATTTCTGTACTTACTTAGTTTCCATTGTCTCTTGTGATGTTTGGGACAGTGTTTGTGAAAATTCCAGCTGTGCTAAGGGACATCAAGAAAAGCAATTGTGTTTCTGCCTACTTGAGAGACCCAGAGGGAAATTTTGCTCTGTAAGTACCAGTTTATTGATGGCTATGAGCATGAGGAGAGCGATTCCACAGGCAGGGAATAGAACTCGGGGACACAGATGGGTCCTTATCTGTCAAATTCTTCCTCATGGAGTTTATATTGCTCTCTTTTAAAATTGCGTAAGAAATTGTTATTCATGGTAGAAACATCTGAAACTCAAATGAAACATTAAAAAAAAGGAAAGAATCCCTTGTAACCTCCTTACCCAGTGATAACAATTGTTACTGAGAGGTGACAGCATGTTGGCAGTCCTCACAGCCCTGGCTCGCTCTCGGCGCCTCCTCTGCCTGGGCTCCCACTTTGGTGGCACTTCAGGAGCCCTTCAGCCCACCGCTGCACTGTGCGAGCCCCTTTCTGGGCTGGCCAAGGCGGGAGCCGGCTCCCTCAGCTTGCCAGGAGGTGTGGAGGGAGAGGCGTGGGCGGGAACCAGGGCTGCGCGCAGTGCTTGCGGGCCAGCGTGAGTTCCGGGTGGGCGTGGGCTCAGCGGACCCGGCACTCGGAGTGGTCGGCCGGCACCACCTGCCCGGGCAGTGAGGGGCTTAGCACCTGGGCCAGCAGCTGCTGTGCTCAATTTCTTGCTGGGCCTTAGCTGCCTTCCCGCAGGGCAGGGCTCGGGACCTGCAGCCCGCCATGCCTGAGCCTCCCCTCCCCTCCGTGGGCTCCTGTGCGGCCGGAGCCTCCCCAACGAGCGCCACCCCCTGCTCCACGGTGCCCAGTCCCATCGACCACCCAAAGGCTGAGGAGTGCGGGCGCACTGCACAGGACTGGCAGGCAGCTCCACCTGCAGCCCCGGGTGCAGGATCCACTGGGTGAAGCCAGCTGGGCTCCTGAGTCTGGTGGGGTCTTGGAGAACCTTTGTGTTGACACTCTGTATCTAGCTAATCTGGTGGGGATGTGGCGAACCTTTGTGTCTACCTCAGGGATTGTAAAGGCACTAATCAGCGCCCTGTCAAAACAGACCACTGGGCTCTACCAATCAGCAGGATGTGGGTGGGGCCAGATAAGAGAATGAAAGCAGGCTGCTCTAGCCAGCAGTGACAACCTGCTCGGGTCACCTTCCACGCTGTGGAAGCTTTGTTCTTTCGCTCTTTGCAATAAATCTTGCTACTACTCACTCTTTGGGTCCACACTGCCTTTATGACTTTATGACCTATAACACTCACCGCGAAGGTCTGCAGCTTCACTCCTGAGCCAGCGAGACCACGAACCCACCAGAAGGAAGAAACTCCGAACACATCCGAACATCAGAAGGAAAAACTCCGGACACGCAGCCTTTAAGAACTGTAACACTCACCGCGAGGGTCTGCGGCTTCATTCTTGAAGTCAGTGAGACCAAGAACCCACCAATTCCGGACACATTACCATTTTAAAGTACAGCGTTACAGATCTGTTTTTATACATTCACATATGTGTAAATATTTCAAAACTAGGATCACACTGTATGTATTCTTTTGCAATGTGTTCTTATTTAACTCATTGTATTGTGGACTTTTCATGTCAATAAACATTTGTCTATTCCAGTGGTTCTCAAACTTGAGGATGCATCAGAATCACTTAAAAAGCTCGATAAAGGCCCAGCGCAGTGGCTCATGCCTGTAATCCCAGCACTTTGGGAGGCTGAGGTGGGTAGATCGTTTGAGGCCAGGAGTTGGAGACCCGCCTGGCCAACATAGCAAAACTCCATCTTTACTAAAAATACAAAAATTAGCTGGGTGTGGTGGCGTGCACCTGTAATCCCAGCTACTCGGGAGGCTGAGGCTTGAGAATCCTTTGAACCCTGGAGGTGGAGGCTGCAGTAAGCTCAGATCACACCACTGCAGTCTAGCCTGGAGCACAGAATGAGACTCTGTTTCAAAAAAAGAAAGAAAAAAAAAAGCGCTTGATAAAGCACAGGTTGCTGGTTTCCACCCACCAAGTCTCTAGTAGTTCTAAGTTAGGGTCTGAAAATTGCATTTCAGACAAGGTGATTTTTTTCTTCTTTTTTGTTGTTGTTTCTTGAGACAAGGTCTTGTTCTGTCACCCAGGCTGGAGTGCAGTGGTGTGATCATGACTCACTGCAGACTTGACCTCCTGGGCTCAAGTGACCCTCTCGCTTCAGCCTTCTGAGTAGCTGGGACTGCAGGTGTGTGCCACCACGCCTGGCTAATTTTGTTTATTTTTTGTAGAGACAAGGTCTTATTATGTTGCTTAGGCTTGTCTTGAACTCTTGAACTCAAGCCATTGTCGCCCCTTGGCCTACCAAAGTGCTAGGATTATAGGTGTGAGTGAGCCATCACCACCAGCCAAACAAGGTAATGTTGTTGCTAGTAGTCGGAGGGACACACTTGGAGAAGCTTGGGTCATCTATTAATAGATCATTAGGCAATATAATTTGTCAGTTGTCTATTGGTTTTTTGGAGACAGTAAATGGAGATTTTGTAACGAGGGCTTGATACACAGTGATAGGGTAATAATAAAATTGCAATTTATCATTTATTTCATGGTAACAATTTGAGGACTGAATAAAATGTTTTGGGACTAAAATTAGATATTCAATAAATAATAAGTAAATAGGCCCCAGGCATAGCACTGAAAGCGCTGCGTAGTGTTCGTAAGTGCAGGAAGGCTGTGACGTGCCTTACAGAGAGAAAATGCGTGCTAGATAAGCTTTGTTCAGGCATGACTTACAGTTCAATGTGAACGAGTCGACAATCTTGTACGTCTAAAAAGGAAGGGGACATTTCCCAATCGGGTGTGACGCTGCTCCAGAAAGCGCTAAAGTAACATCTATAGTGCATCTTAGATCTACGAATAAGATGGAAGAGTGGCTAAATGGGTGTATTCATGAGATGATGACAGATTAAAAAAAAAAAAAAGCATAGTGGACAGCATTGCTGCGAGGCTGAAAGCCAAAGAATTTTATGGAAAAGTGTTAAACCCTTTATGGCTAGTGCTGACTGGCCCACACATTTCAAAAGGCGATGAGGCATGGAAAAATGTTAAACCTGTGGGAGGGGTAGGTTCTGCAGATCAGAATGCTGTGGAACAATTTTTTAAATGTTTGCTAAGTGTTCTATGGGAAAAGGGTTACTGGAAGAAACGATTTTCAACCCTGGTGAGAGTGGCTTGTTTTACAAGGAAGTTGGAAAATGAACCTATAGAAAGCAAATGGCATTTCAATTGACAAAAATGTAGTGACCAGAGGTTCTCAGGAGCCTAATCTTATATTTCCCCTTATAACGGTAGTCCAATATTCACTAATTTAGTGTTTGCTATGAGTTTATAGAACATAACTACCATGAATAATAAGAAGTGATCATACCTGGCTGGCTGTGTGGTGGCTCATGCCTGTAATCTCAGCACTTTGGGAGGCCGAGGTGGGAGGATTGCTTGAGCCCAGGAGTTCGAGACCAGTCTGGACAACTTAGTGAGAACCTGTCTCAATTAAATATATGTGTACATGTATATTTCTTTTTTAAAAAAGAATTAATCATACCTGGTTCACCCTCATAGATTTTAAAACATAAGATAAAGCCCAGACATCTGTTTTTACCAACACTTTTATTTGATTTTGAAGCAGTCTAGTATTTGAAAATTATTTGTAATATACTGTATCTAGTTTCCTTATATTTCCAAAAGCCTGTAATATTGTCCATAGGTATCACGGTATCACTGTCCTTTTTTTTTTTTTTTTTTTGAGATGGAGTCTCACTTTGTCACCCAGGCTGGAGTGCAGTGGCATGATCCCGGCTCACTGCAACCTCCGCCTCCCAGGCTCAAGCGATTCTCCTGCCTCAGCCTCCTAAGTAGCTGGGATTACCGGCACGCATCACCACACCAGGCTAATTTTTGTGTTTTTAGTAGAGATGGGATTTCACCATGTTGGTCAGGCTGGTATCGAACTCCTGACCTCATGATCTGCCTGCCTTGGCCTCCCAAAGTGCTGGTATTACAGGTGTGAGCCACCATGCCCATCCAATAATATTTTTTTTTCCTGAGTTATCTGATGGGGGACTCCTTGGCCTGCCTCACACAAGGATTGTTTTTAACCTCCTGTGATTGACTAGAAAGGAAGTAGGCTGGGTGACATTTTCTCTTTTTAACCCTGGTTGATTCCTAAGAGAAATCACATCTGCTTTTTGAGACATCCTACATTCACCCATCCATCTTTTCACTCATCAGATTTAAGTCCCATACGAGCAGCAATCATGAATATTTGGTTCACCAAGGTAAACCTGTACCTAGTCAATAATTTTCACATAGTGAACACTCTGCCCAATATAAGACAGGCACTGTGATGGAAACGAAATTATTCCTATAAATCAAGGGTTCTCAAGCAGGGATGATTTTACCCTCCAAGAGACATTTCACAATGTCTGGAGGCATCTTTATCACAAGATGGTGCATTGGGGTGGGGTTGGGGTTGCCACTGGCATCTAACGGGTAGAGGCTAGGGATGCTGCCAAACATTCATAATGCACAGGACAGCCTCCACCCCCATAACAAAGAATTATCTAGCCCAAAATGTCAATAGTGCCCAGGTGGAGGGAAACGTTCTTAAATGGCTGTAACAATTAGAGTAGGCAATTTCTCATCCTCTGACATTACACTCCAGGCAGATTCAACTGTTAAGTGACAGAGCAGTACTGAATCACGTCTCTCCCCACAGCCCACCTACCACGCAAAGTTATGAGGAAAGATTCCTGGGGAAGGCTTTCCTCTCTCCTGTCCCACTGGTTTGTTGTTGCCCTCCTAAGTCAAAAATGCATACTATTTTTTTTTCAAGTTTTTGCACTCATTCTCTTCCCTATTTTCACTCTCCATCCCTATTTCCTTGTTTGCACTTCATGCAAAGTGGAGTCCAGCTTCCTAGGAAACAGGTGTACCCTGACCTCCCTCATGCAGTTTCTAGAAATGGCTTGGGAAAGAATGCAGCTGGAGACCCACAAAAGTGCACTGTCTCTGGCTCCTCGTTCTTTCTTCTCTTCTCCTGGTGAACAGAAGGAACTTCGACCTGCCTGAGCCCGCAGCTCTGTGACCACACATGAGGGATTAGTCCACCCACCCTGTTATTTCTGTCACATGCTTAGGCAGTGAGGAAAGGACATTAGATTCCTAAAGATCAAATTTCCTGAACAGAAATATTTGTGGGCAGGGAAAAAACCTGACAGGACACTTTAATTCAGGTGCGGTGTTTAGTTTTCAGTAAGGTTTTATTTCACAGGGAGAATAAAGACAAGCTGAATTCAGCCAAATTATAAAAGGTTATCAGTAAGTCTATATTTTCCCCCTCGATTGTTATGATTTCTATTTGAGGAAAAAATATCTAAAATTATTTTTTTCCCTTAAGAGTGGTTACTCAAAATTAAGCAAATTAATTGACTTTATCGATTTATTAGGTTGGTGCAAAAGTAATTGTGGGTTTTGCCATTAAAAGTAGCAGCAACAGCTGGGCGCGGTGGCTCACGCCTGTAATCCCGGCACATTGAGAAGCTGAGGTGGGCAGATCACCTGAGGTAAGGAGTTCAAGACCAGCCTTGCCAACACGTTGAAACCCCATCTCTACTAAAGACACAAAAATTACCCAGGCGTTGTGGTGCATGCCTATAGTCCCAGCTACTAGGGAGGCTGAGGCAGGAGAACCACTTGAACCCAGGAGACAGGGGTTGCAGTGAGCTGAGATGGCGCCACTGCACTCCAGCCTGGGTGACAGAGCAAGACTCCATCTCAATAAATAAATAAAAGTGGGGAGGTAATATTGGGGACAGGAAGGGTAGAGGGTATATGAGAATATGGAAATTCTCTGTACTTTTCACTTAATTTTGCTGTGAACTTAAAACTGCTCTAAAAAATAAAGTTGATTTTTTTTTAAAAAATCACACATATGTGCACAAGTAAGTTCAATGTCCTATTTTAGATGATGGTGATTAATTCTGTCTAGGATACTGCAGAAGCCAGAGAAAAGAGTGGACATTTATGCAAGGCCGTGGGGGACACAGAAGGTCAGAAAAGATCTCATAGGCCAGGCGCAGTGGCTCACACCTGTAATCCCAGCACTTTGAGAGGCCGAGGCAGGTGGATCACTTGAGGTCAGCAGTTCGAGACCAGCCTGCCAGCATGGTGAAACCCTCTCTCTACTGAAAATACAAAAATTATACAGGCGTGGTGGTGGGCGCCTGTAATCCCAGCTACTCAGGAGGCTGAGGCAGGAGAATCTCTTGAACTCGGGAGGCAGAATTTCCAGTGAGCCAAGATTGCACCACTGCACTCCAGCCTAGGTGATGGAGCGAGATTGTCTCAAAACAAAAACAAAAAAACAAACAAAAAATCACCAAAAAAACCTCATGGAGGTGGTGATATCTGAGCTGAATGTTGAAAGGTGAGGGTGTTCTAGTTTGAAAGCCTGAAGAAATACGTTCTAGCAGACTGCAGTGTGAATTAAGACCTTTTCTGATGGAAGTGCTTAAAAAAAAAGTCACTCTCTCTTAAACAGTAAAATGTATTGGATGATATAAATGAATAGGCTTGGGCTCAGCTTGCTCCAGGGCTTGCAGGACAGCCCCATGACATAGTTTATATCTCCCCATTTCTCCTCAGTGTTGGTTAATTCTCCTGCTTCCTGTAAGAGAGTGCAACAATCCCAGCACCTTCTTACTCTCAGTTCACATTAAGTGGGGAGAATGCAAACAGGCTGAAAGTGAGGGAAGAGACTGTTTCCCCAGGCTACTGTTTTATTAGGTGGATGATGAGTAGATACCAGGAGTAAAAACTCCAAATGAGCATGATTCATGAAGACGTGAAACAGCATCATGTGTGGTCCAGGAATGGGTAGAGCATCCTATACAATAAAGAAGACTAGAGAGGTGGTACTGAGGCCAGATCATGGAGTCTTCTGTGTACCATTTGAAGAAATCAAGATTTTTATGTTTTTTTAGGCAACAGGGAATCTTTGAAAAAGTTTATGCAAGAGTGTGCAATTATCAAATTTTCATTTCTGATAGAACTCTGACAGTGGGAAGACACTGTGTGACTTGGCCAAATAACTTGTCCTTTCTAAGCTGCTTCAGTGTCTACATTTGTATAATGTGGACAATAATAGTGCCAACACCATAGGATTATGGCGAACTTTAATGAGACAGTATTTGTAAAATGCTTAGGACAGTGCTTGGCATTTAATGAGAGCTAAATATTTGCTGCTACTAATATTGTAACTATTGTTATTATTGTTGCTGTTGCTATCAGAGTGGAAGAGTTTGAAATAGGAGGCATGGAGGTGACAGGCAAAACCATCTACGCCGCACAGTTTACTATCTTCATAAGCAGAACTTTCTTATTCCAGAAGCTCTCACCCTGGAGGTAAAATTTGCAAATAACTTCCTTTTTTTACTCCAGAAACATCTTCAGAGTTACATCAATAAAAAGCAGTTTATACTCCAAGATTGTTTGAACCCTTTGCCTCAAAATCCTCACTTTGCTATGTCTTCTAATCTTAAACTATTTAATCATGATTATTTGCCAAGACCCCACATTGTCAGACTCACCTTAGTCAGAATCCAAAACCTCCTGAACAGTGTGATTGGGTCGTCCTCTCACCGAAATGTTACCAAGACTCTGAAGACAGAGCTCTCTGTTACTGCAGTGAGCAATAGACTCTGCTTTGTCTTATGACCAGATTGTTTTGGTGGTATTTTCAGGAAGCCGGCATTAAAGAGCAGGCAGCTCAGAAACTGGCAATGGTCCAGGTGAGAGATGGTGAGAGATGAACAGGGCGTGATGACAAGACAGGAGCATGTGAATGGAGTCACTGTGAAGGAGAGAGGCCTTAGTACCTGGGTGTGAGGAGACAGGAATGTTCAAGGACACTGCTCAGTTTGGCAGCTTCAGTACCTGGATAGACTGTGGAAGGATTTTCCAAAGTAGAAGCTGCAAAGTTTGTTAGGTATAATTCAGGATATGTGTTGACGTGTGATAACGGGAACCAGCTTTATTAAACTTATGCTGATTTCTAACCATCCACCAAGACCTCTTCAGAGGTAGGTGACTGGCTGCGAATAGTTTGGGTTAGGCTTCTCAGGTTCCATAAGAGGATGTCCTCCAATGCCCTGCTCAGTTATGATTCCCTTCTTAATCAGAAACTTCGCCTATTGGTGCACAATACTCTAAGTGTGAGTGTATCACCTGTATGTGGCTAAGCCTATTTGTGGCTCCCCTGTTCTTTCCCTTTGCCTGTGTACAGGCACATTTCTGAATTGCTAATGCCCATAAAATATAAATTCCATTTTAAAGCACTGATGTATATTATACTGGATATTTAGGGGGAAGATAAAGATGGGATGACTAACTTATTCTGATTTTAGTATCCCAAATCCAGTATCCCAGAAACCTCCACAGTCCAGGGTAAATTGAGGTGATTGATCACCTAAGATAAAGGAGAAGGTTAAAACCACCCTTCAAATCTCCTTTCATTGGGAAGTTTATAGCAGTAAATACTGAACGAGCAACAAATATTGAGGCCAAGCATGGTGGCTCATGCCTGTAATCGCAGCACTTTGAGAGGCTGAGATGGGAGGATTGCTTGAGCCCAGGAGTTTGAAACAAACCTGGGTAACATAGTGAGACCTCGTCTCTACAAAAATTAAGAAATTAGCTGGGCATGGTGGCATGTGCCTGTGGTCCCAGTTACTTGGGAGGCTGAGATGGAAGGATCACTTGAGCTCAGGAGGTCGAGGCTGCAGTGAACCATGATCACACCACTGTGCTTCTACGTGGGCAACAGAGCAAGGCCCTGTCTTAAAAACAAACAAACAAAAAATCAAAAAACTTATGTTAAGCAAAATGAAATATCTCAACTAAACAACCTAACTTTATACCTCAAGGAGGTAAGAGAATAATAGGCTAAGCCTCAAGTTAGCAAAGGAAGAAAATAACAAAGATTAGAGCAGGAAAAAATAAAGAGAAAATAGAGACTATTATAGATAAACAGTAGAAAAGATAAATGAGACTAAGAGTTGGTTTTCTGAAAAGAGAAACAAAGTTGACAAACCCTTGGCTAGACTAATTTAGGAAAAAAGAGAATTCAAGGAAAATTTTAAACTAAAGAAGAGACATTACAACTGATACCACGGAAATTCAAAGGATCATAAGAGACAACTATGAATAATTATATGCCAATAAATTAGATAACTTATGAGAAATGAACAAATTACTAGAAACATACAACCTACCAAAATTAAATTATGAAGAATAGAAAATCTCAACAGACCAATAATGTATAAAGAGATTGAATCAGTGATCAAAAATCTCCCAAGAAAGAAAAGCCAAGGACCAGAGAGCTTCACAAATATTTAAAGAAGGATTAATATCTATTTGTCCCAAACTCTTTCAAAAAAAATTGAAAAGGTAACACTTCTAAAACTCATTTTATGAGAATAGCATTGCCCAGATACTGAAGCCAGACAAGGACACTACAAAACAAGAAAACTATAGGTCAACATTGCTGATGAACATAAATGTAAAAATCCTCAACAAAATACTAGTAAACCAAATTCAACAACACATTAAAAGGATCACACATCATGATCAAGAGGGATTTATCATGAGGATGTGAGGATGGTTCAGTGTACCCAAATCAATAAATGTGATATACCATATTAACAGAATGAAGGATGAAAATGATGATCTCAATAGATGCAGAAAGAACATTTGAAAAAATTAAATATTGTTTTGTGATTAAAAAAACTCTCAATGAATTAGGTATAGAGGGAATGTATCTCAAAATAATAAAGACCATATATGGCAAGCCCACAGCTAACATCACACTCAATGGTGCAAAGCCGAAAGTTTTTCTTCCAAGATTAGGAACAAAACAAGAATTTCCAATCTCACCACTTCTATTCAACATTCTACTGGAAGACCCGGCCAGAGCAATTAGGCAAGAAAAAGAAATAAAATGCATCCAAATCAAAAAGAAAGAAGTAACATTGTTTCAGTTTGCAGATGACATGATCCTGTATATAGAAAACCCTAATGACTCCACCAAAAAGCTGTTAGAACTAGTAAACAAATTTAGTAAAGTTGCAGGATACAAATATTATTAAAATGTCCATACTACCCAAAGAAATTCATAGATTCAATGCAATTCCTATCAAAATTCCAATGACATTTTTTATAGAAAAAGAAAAAGCAATCCTAAAATTCATATGCAACCACAAAAGATTCTGAATAGCCAAATTAATCTTGAGGACAAACAAAGCTGTAGGCATCCTACTACCTGATTTCAAGGTTTATTATAAAGCTATAGTTATCAAAACAGCACAGTACTGGTGTAAAAACAGATGCATAGACCAATGGAACAGAATAGAGAACCCAAAAACAAATCCATGCATTTAAGGCCAACTCACTTTCAACCAAGGTATGAAGAACACACAACAGGGAAAGGTCAATATCTTCAATAAGTGGTACTGGGAAAACTGGGTATAAAAATGCAGAAGATTAGACTGGACCCTCATCATATGCCATACACAAAAGTCAATTCAAAATGGGTAAAAGGGCCAGGTGTGGTGGCTCACGCCTGTAATCTCAGCATTTTGGGAGGCCAAGATGGGCAGATCACTTGAGTCAGGAGTTCAAGACGAGCCTTGCCAACATGGTGAAACTCTGTCTCTACTAAAAATACAAAAAGTAGCCAGGTGTGGTGGCAGGTGCCTGTAATCTCAGCTACTTGGGAAGCTAAGGCAGGAGAATCACTTGAACCTGGGAGGGAGGTTGCAATGAACTAGGATGGCACCACTGCACTCCAGCCTGAGCAACTGAGCAAGACTCTATCTCAAAAAAAAAAAAAAAAAAAAAAAAAGGTGAAAGACTTAAACATCAAACTTGAAACCCAATAAATTCTAGAAGAAAACATAGGGGAAAATTTTCTTGATAGTGGTCTTGGCAAAGATTTTATGATTATGACCCCAAAAGCCCAGGCAACAAAAGCAAAAATAAACATGGGGGACTCCATCAAACTAAAAACTTTCTGCACAGCAAGGGAAACAGTCAACAAAAGTAAAATGTAATCTGCAGAATGGGAAAAATATTTGCAAACCATATATCCAATAGAGGGCTAATATCAAAAATATACAAGGAACTCATACAACTCAATAGCAAAAACCCCCAAATAATCCAATAAAAAATGGACAAAGGACCTGAATAAACACTCTTCAAATAAGACATACAAATGGCTAAAAGATATATTTAAAAACTGCTTGTTAGGCACAGTGACCCATGCCTGTAATTGCAGGACTTTGGGAGGCCAAGGGGGATGGCTCACTTGAGCCTAGGAGGTGGAGACTGCAGTGAGCTATGATCATGCCACCACTGCGCTCCAGCCTGAGTGACAGAGTAAGAACCGTTTTCTTAAAAAAAAAAACAACAACAAAAAACTCAGTATCAAGAAAATGCAGCTTAAAACCACAATGAGAAATCATCTCACACTTGTTAGGATAGCTAGTATTAGTCAAATAGTAACAACCATTGGCAAGAATGTGGTGGGACTGGGAACACTGTTGGTGGGATTGTAAATTGGTACAGCCATTATGGAAAACAGTATGGAGCTTCCTCAAATAACTAAAAATAGAACTAACGCATAATCCAGCAATCCCACTTCTAGGCATATATCCAAAGAAAATGAATCAGTATGTCAAAACGGTATCTACTCTCCACTCCCGTGTTCATTGATGCGTTATTCACAATAACCAAGACATGGAAACAACCTAAGTGTGTGTTGATGGCTAAATGGATAAAGAAAATGTGACACACAAACATACACATGCATGTACACAATGGAATATTATTTGGCCACGAAAAATAAGAAAATCCTGCTGTTTATGACAACATGGACGAACCTAAAAGTCTTTATGTCAAGTGAAATAAGCCAGACACAGACAAATATTGCACGACCCCACTTACATGTGGAATCTAAAGAAGTCAAACTCATAGAAACAAAGGTAGAAAGTTGGTTGCCAGGGGCTGGGTGGGGGGATGGGGAAAATAGGGGATTTGGGTCAATCAGTACAAACTTTCAGTTATAAGGGAATAAGTTCTGGGGATTTAATGTACAGCATGGTGACAATAATAATAATAATACTTTATTGTATATTCATATTTGCTAAGGATCTTAAGTGCTCTCACTACAAAAAAGTTACCTATATGAAGTGATGGCTATGTTAATTGATGGTGGTAATCACATCACAATGTATATCAAAACATCAAGTACATCTTAATATATACCACTTTTATTTGTCAATTATACCACAATAAATCTGAAGAGGAAATCTCCCCTCTTTTCCTCAAGCTTCTCTCCATAGACTGCAGGCTCACTCACTTCCCTGTCTTCAACAGAGTCCTTTCTGTCTTTCCAGTGGTACCTGCTCCTCTTACATTCCTTTGCAAAATCCCCTCACTTTGTATGTATGTATGTGTGCATGCACACATGCATGAGCACATGTGTAGTTACTGCATTAGAGAAACAACAGTCTACTGGAAAATACTAAACAGAGACTGATTTGGTTTGGCTGTGTCCTCCCCCAAATCTCATCTTGAACTGTAGCTCCCATAATCTCCACGTGTCATGGGAGGGACCCAGTGGGAGGTAATTAAATCATGGGGGTGGGTCTTTCCAGTGCTGTTCTTGTGATAGTGAATAAGTCTCACAAGATCTGATTGTTTTATAAGTGGGAGTTCCCCTACACACTCTTTCTTGCCTGCCGCCATGTAAGACATGACTTTGTTCCTCATTTGCCTTCCACCATGACTGTCAGGCCTCCCTAGTCATGTGGAACTGTGAGTCCATTAAACCTCTTCCTTTATAAATTACTCAGTCTGGGATACGTCTTTATTAGCAGCATGAGGACAAACTAGTACAGAGACTGTCCCTGGAATTTGGGGGTTGACATCGTCATATGCTTTAAGTCAAAATGCTCCCCTCTCAAATCTCTTATGCTTTGAACAAGTGTTAAGACAGACAGAAGTTTTGGTGTTTTTTTTGAGACGGAGTCTCACCCTGTCATCCAGGCTGAAGTACAGTGGTGTGATCTCGGCTCACTGCAACCTCCACCTCCTGGGTTCAAGCAATCCTCCTGCCTCAGCCTCCCAAGTAGCTGGGATTACAGGCTTGCGCCACCACACCCAGCTAATTTTTGTATTTTTAGTAGAGACGGGGTTACACCATGTTGGCCAGGCTGGTCTCCCACTCTTGACCTCAGGAAATCTGCCCGCCTCAGCCTCCCAAAGTCTCGGGATTACAGGCATCAGCCACCATGCCTGGGCAGACAGGGATTTTTGAAACTCCCTCTGATAGCTTCTAAGCCCTGCTCTTCTCCTGCTTCTCCCCTTTCCCTGAGCCTGCCTTCCACCTGCCCTCATCCACTTGGTGCTTACTGCTCTCCCTCCTTTCTCTCCTCTCTCTCTCCACACACCCTTTGGGGTGGTTTCAGTAAGACTAGTGGATTAATTCTGTTTCTACCCCTTTTATTTCTCAATACATTATGGAATCTTGGCTCACTGCAACCTCTGCCTCCCGGGTTCAAGCGATTCTCCTGCCTCAGCCTCCGGAGTAGCTGGGACTACAGGTGCACACGCCACCATGCCCAGCTGATTTTTGTAATTTTAGTAGAGACAGAGTTTTATCATGTTGGCCAGGATGGTCTCGATTTCTTGACCTGGTGATCTGCCCGCCTTGGCCTCTAAAAGTGCTGGGATTACAGGCGTGAGCCACCGCGCCCGGCCAGCACATCTTGCTTTAAACAAGAAATACAGGCAAGGCGTGGTGGCTCATGCCTGTAATCCCAGCATTTTGGGAGGCTGAAGCGGGTGGATCGCTTGAGCTCATGAGTTTGAGACCAGCCTGGGCAGCATGGCAAAACCCCATTTCTATAAAAAAAAATACAAAAATTAGCCAAGCATGGTGGCACGTGCCTATGGTCTGAGCTACTCTGGAGGCTGACGTGGGAGGATTGCTGGAGCCCAGAAAGTCGAGGCTGCAGTGAGCCGTGATCGTGCCACTGCACTCCAGCCTGGGCAATGGAGTGAGACCCTGTCTCAAAAATAAAGAGAAGATGTGCTGCACTCACAGCAGGCCAGGGTCTGGGGAAGAAGGTGGATGGTTAAAATGGTAAAATAGAGATGAATGGATCAGAGAAAAACATTTTTTCAAGCCGTTTATTATGGATTCATGCCTTTCTTTGCTCTTTTGTAAATTGGGCCAATTTTTTATAAGTAGTGCCCATTCCCAAAGTTGGTATGGAATGAAAGGAGGTAATACATGCAAAGTGCTTTGAACATGCAATAAGTAAATGCTCAACAAATGCCAGCTGTTGCCATGATTAGCACAGTGGGATTTGAGGAACATACTTAAAGGGGCATTCTCCTTTGAGTGGAGGGGCACGAAAAGCTTTCCTGAAGAGAAAACACATCTTTGCATCAAGTCAATTAAGGGAATTCTAACTGGGCCAGGAAGCGTTTACTAATGAGTCTAATGGCAAAGGAAGTAAATTATAAATACCCAATAATGTTTAAGCCAGTGATAGTGGTATCCATGTTTTGCAGAAATTAAAACAAAACGAAAAACACCGGTTTCTATATCTTAAATGTCAATAAACCTTCATATGAAATGCACAAAATTATCTAGTTAAACAAGATCCTCCTCCTGCACCAATACTGCTCATCCAAGTTACTCCCACAGTCATATGTTCGGATGGAGGCTACTGGAGAGTATGAATCTTCTGGAGTCCTCCTGCTGAAGGGGAACATATGCTTCCCACTGGCATGCAGCTCAAGGAAACAGGCCACCCTCACCTAACAAGCAATTAAATCAACATGTATTGGGTATCAGAAAATGAAATTCCATAGATACATTCCAAGGAGCTAGAGGCAAAACTGCTGCCAGTCTAATCATCCTCAGCTCTTGTAGTCAGATGGACAGTGACAGTGGCCCATAGGATTGGTTATTCAGGCTACTGCTGCAAAAGGTTCTCTTCACTGTGGGTATACAATGGGGCTATCTTACAAGGTTAAGCAGAGTATAGGGCCTTGACACAGCTAAGCACTAATGGTTACATCTAAAACATTCATGTGAGTAGGTGAGAGGAGAGAAAGCATGGCTCCTTCCTTCCCTAAATAAAGGCTGGGGCTGGGGAGCATAAGACTCCCTAAGGCAAACCATATGTGGAAAAAGCTCCAAATACATATTTGGCAACAATTTTATGGAGCTGGAAGGAGTCATTCTCAAAATATGAAGATGTGACTTCAGGAAATTCTGAATGCTCCTTTCTGTTCAATACTTTTCATAATTGAGATCACATTATATGTAGTCTTATTTCTCAATATGGTCTCTCAAGTATCAAGGATATTTTAAAAAACCAAACACCAAAACTGGTAATTTGATACAGAAACATTTTCTTTTAATCGTCTTCATTGAATTATAATTTTTCATATTAGCCATTTCTATTTCTTATTTTACTTCTATGAATTGTTACATCCTTTGTTCATTTTTCTCTTGGAGTCTTCATGTTTAAAAAACATGTTAGTACGAGGGAGTTGCGGGGAGTGACTATAAAGGGTACAAGGTTTCGTTTTGGGGTGATGAAGAGGTTCTAAAATTGATTATGGGCCAGGCGTGGTGGCTCATGCTTGCAATCCCAACAGTTTGGGAGGCTGAGGTGGGAGAATTGCTTGAGCTCAGGAGTTTGAGACCAGCCTAGGCTACATAGTGAGAATTTGTCTCCATATTTAAAATACAAATAAAAATAAAATGGATTGTGGTAATGGTTATAATAAAAACCACTTAGATATACACTTTAAATGAGTAAACTGTATAGGTGAATTATCTCAATAAAACTGGTTTTAAATATTAGCATAAATCATTTCCATATTAAGGTATTAAGCCTCCCTCTTCCGAAATCTGTAGGCAAATGTTCTAATCTCATTTGCCTTTTACTTTCTCATATTCAGAAGATATATATTTTTAAATATATAATCTGCTCCTTAATGAATCTTATTGCTTTTATTTGGAAAATTCAGTCACCCATCCAAAGATAGTCACTAATATGTTCTTCTAGCTTATTTTCATTTTTCATTTGGATTTTGGTGTACATTATAAAGTCATAATCTAGTATTCTCCAAAAGTTTACCTTCCTTATGTTCCTAGGATTTTTGGAACATTTTATTTATACTCACATGTATTTCGGGGCTACTACTGCATTGGTCTAAGGGTTCAAATGTAAACTATTAGTACATTTTCAATATTTTTTAGCTGTGAAATATGGCTTTATATCTAGTATCTTAAGACTTCATTACTTTCCTTCCAAAATATTCCCATTCTTGCACATCTTTCAGATGAAATTTAGAATACTCTCAAGCCATTGAGAACATTAATAGACTTGCATTCAGTTAATTCATAAATAGAAGAAATGTTTAAAATATTTCATTTTAGGGCTGGGAATGGTGGCTCACGACTGTAATCCCAGCACTTTGGGAGGCCGAGGCGGGCGGATCACCTGAGGTCGGGAGGTTGAGACCAGCCTGACCAACATGGAGAAACCCCGTTTCTACTAAAAATACAAAATTAACCAGGCATGGTGGCACATGTCTGTAATCCCAGCTACTCCGGAGGCTGAGGCAGGAGAATTGCTTGAACCCAGGAGGCAGAAGTTGTGCTGAGCCGAGATCATGCCATTGCATTTCAGCCTGGGCAAAAAAATTGAAACTCCGTCTCAAAAAAAAAAAAAAAAAAAAAAATTCATTTTATCAGCTAGAAGCAGTGTATTTTTCCATCTATACAGGACTTCTGTTATCTTCATATAGTTCCTGCACACATGCTCAGTTTGTCTATAAATGTGACAAAGCTTGTTGCCACAACAAATGGTGATATACTACAATTATATCTTAAAGCTATCTTTGTCTATTAACTTTTGGATATCTGGACGTTTTTGCTAATTTCATATTAATTCTAAGATGAGATTCCCGGGCTTTCTACTTGGACTATTATATCATCTGCAATAATAATAATAGTTTTTTCTTTCCCAATAGTTGTAATTCATTTCTAGTTTGGGTCTTACTGCATTAAAAAAAAATTGTATCAATATTCTGATGACAAGCCCTGAAAACATTAAAGCATGTATTAAAAACAGTATCTTTCACAAGCAGGCTTATAAAGGATATGTAAAGCTCTCAAGCTTTAGAGAAAAATCTGAAATTCATGAATTTTGCCATTTTCTAGAATGTTTCATCAAATTTAGGGCTAAAGAGCACCCCGAAGTGTTTAATAGATAAGGTGTGACAATATCTGGAGAAGGCACTCAATATTGGGGGCATGGGGTCCCTTTTCCCTCAGCTGTGCCCATCACATTCAAACCAACAGCAGGTGATAGCTCCTATTAACATTTGCTACTAACTGGAAAACTGTTCTTTCTTCAGTAGACACAGTTGAAGTGTCTAATGTCCTAGAATGCAATACTGGCCATTCAATTGCATACTTCTAAAGCCTCCCAGTAATCTTTTTGCATACTCTGTGTTAGTTTGTTTTTGACATACTCTTTCCCCCTCTGGCATTTGTGCCTTGAGGATGAATCTTATCTTTAATCACTACTTGCACACACTCATTTGTTACAAAGTACATCAACTACCAAATTTTAATGTTCGAGTGCTGGTTGCTAACAGAAAAAGGAATAAAAAATTTGTGCAGACAAGGCCTTGGTTTCTGAATGGATGATTTTAATGGTGATATGAACTGATTCTAACTGCATTCCGTCGCACCCTCATTCAAAAGAGTAAAACTTACAGTGACCATGTTTATCATGAAACAGTATTGCATTTATTTTAAACTGACGGTCCCCAACTTACTTAAAAATCCTAAGAGGCTTAACGGTTTTTCAACTTTACAACAGTGCACAAGTGATATGCATTCAGTAGAAATTATACTTTGAGTACCCATACAATCATTGTTTTTCACTTTCAGAACAGTATTCAGTATATAACATGAGCTATTCAACACTTCATTATAAAATAGGCTTTGTGTTAAATGGTTTTGCCCAACTGCAGGCTAAATGTTCTGAGAACATTTAAGGTAGGATAGGCTAAGTTATGATTTCAGGTAAGAGATATTAAATGCATTTTCAATATGATATTTTCAAATTATAATGGGTTTACTGGGACCTACCCACATCATAAGTTGAGGAGCATCTGTATTTAATATGAGAAATTATTTTTTTCTCAACAACTGAAAAGGTCCGATTCAATCGACCCTACAGAGGAAACGAACTGAAACATGGCCTTTTCCTACCCAAATCACTACAAGAGAAAATCTATTTATGTTATTTAAGTGAACTGTACTTAATAAATGACATAAATATATGTTTAGAAACAACAACACTCCATTTTCAAGGCTGAGTGGCTGTTTACTGAGATCTGGGAAGAGCCTCAGTAACTGCCTGTAAAATAAAGAACAATTTTTATTAACTCTTGTCCTTAGTAAGAAAGATGTAAATCTTGATGCAATACTCATTAACTAGAATCCTTCCATCACAAAATTTTTGTTCACATGTTTAAGGACTTTCTGTTTGTTTTTTTGGAGATAAAAGTTTCACTCTGTTACCCAGGCTGGTGTGGTGGTGGGATCTCAGCTCACTGCAACCTCTGCCTCCTGGGCTCAAGAGATTCTCCTGCCTCAGCCTCCCAGGTAACTGGGATTACAGGTGCAAGCCTGGCTAATTTTTTTTTTCTATTTTCAGTAGAGATGGGGTTTCATCATGTTGGCTAGGCTGGTCTTGAAATCCTGAAGATTACAGGTGTGAGCCACTGCGCCTGGCCATGTTTGACTTCTAATTTGTGAATGCGATTTCTCAGATTTCTCTATAAAACACCTTCATTGACAGTACAAAAATTAGTGTTTAATAATTACTATAAAGTAATTTAAATAATTTCTATATTTCTCACAAATCACTTGGGTTTTGCTTCCCCTGCATGTATCATAGGTTTCCTTTTCAAACCATCGTTTTGATTCTTTAAATTTCTTGCCACAGCATCATAAATTTCATTTGCTGTAAATTGTCCTTAAAAGTCGAAAAGATACTTTGAGCCCCAATGAATGGATCATATGTAATCTCTGCCGCAGGCATTAGGGATAGTGTTTGAACACTTTTTAACAAGTGCCATTTTAGAAAGATGAGATATCACAGCTACATAGAAGATGGTAGGTTCAACCATAGTTCAACCATTGTGGAAGTCAGTGTGGTGATTCCTCAGGGATCTAGAACTAGAAATACCATTTGACCCAGCCATCCCATTACTGGGTATATACCCAAAGGACTATAAATCATGCTGCTATAAAGGCACATGCACACGTATGTTTATTGCGGCACTATTCACAATACCAAAGACTTGGAACCAACCCAAATGTCCAACAACAATAGACTGGATTAAGAAAATGTGGCACATATACACCATGGAATACCATGCAGCCATAAAAAATGATGAGTTCGTGTCCTTTGTAGGGACATGGATGAAACTGGAAACCATCATTCTCAGTAAGCTATCGCAAGGACAAAAAACCAAACACCGCATGTTCTCACTCATAGGTGGGAATTGAACAATGAGAACTCATGGACACAGGAAGGGGAACATCACACTCCAGGGACTGTTGTGGGGCGGGGGGAGGGGGGAGGGACAGCATTAGGAGATATACCTAATGCTAAATGACGAGTTAATGGGTGCAGGAAATCAACATGGCACATGGATACATATGTAACAAACCTGCACATTGTGCACATGTACCCTAAAACCTAAAGTATAATTAAAAAAAAAAAAAGAAAAAAAAGAAGATGGTAGGTTTACAGTTTTAATGTGGAGCTTGGGGAAATAGACTCTAAAATCCTATTTTTACATTTATGATGAAGAAAAAAATCCCTCAAAACCTGCCAATTTAAATATAAATCAGATGCAGTCACACATAATAAATGTGCTAAGATAAATAACTTTGTAATTTTTAAAAATTTGAATTTCCAATTTTGCCAAGTTCAAAAATACATAAAACTTAAAGCAAATAGGGCACAATGTTAACACCAGGTGAGGGTTACATGGTGTTCACTCTACTACTGTTTTACTTTTGCTGTTGATTTGCAATTTTTCAAACTAAAAAATGAAAAAATGTTTATAAGACAAAGTCTATGTCACTGAGTATCACTAGTTTTAGAGTTAAAAGGTGCCCTGTCTTACAGGTAAAAACTTTTCTGCTAAGAGAAGCATGAGAGAAATATTTGACATGCATTAAAGGAAAAAACTGGTTTAGAAGCCAATAAAGAGAGAACACACTGCATGTACCGCCCTCATGATCTCTTGAGTTTTCAAAACAAACATTTTCCTCTGGCTCCAACAGACTCCCATGCTAATCATGCAAAAACACAGCAATCCACCAACTTCCACATTTACAAATGATGATAAAAGTTTAAAAACATATCTCTCAATAAGATGAAAATGTTTTCTGACTTTGACGAATAAAAAAGGTTTTCTCAGTTGAATGCCTTAAAACTGTCTAATACTCTGAATTTCTCATGTACTATTTAATTTGGCTATGTTTTAAAAATACAGCACATGATTTTAATTCTTGTTTAAAGTCTAATGCTAAATGACAAAGCCTCACAGTTCCTGGTAGCTTGTTTGCTGAAACTTTATCAACACGGCAAAATTACAAGAATTTCTTTTTAAGATTTGAATGTACTTTGAGATGTGAGACAGCATTATAGCAACCCCAAATTATCTGTCTTATGGTGAAAATGGAGAGAGTAAAAATCGTATGCCGTGAATGGTACCAAAAACAAAAAAAAATCTGTCCCAAACCTAAAGTTCCCTTCCCAGGCCTTCCAACAGGCCATGTGGAATGACTGCACACTTCTTTCCTCCTCATGTAAGGATGAGAAAGGAGGAAACTTACAACCCAGGGGCAGGTAGCGGGAAGACCCAAGAACAGGGCCAAGTCCTTTCAAATGAATATACAGGTGACATTAGGATAATGGGAGGTTGGACACAAGTGGATTCAATGAGCGACAGCCTTAATTTTGGGGACGGTGTCAATGCTGGTTTGTAAACTCATCATAGGCATCAGAAATTGTTTAAATACATTCCTTTTCTCCCCCGTCCCACTCCCCAGCCCCTCAAACCTATATCATCCTTTCTGTCTTAGTTTTCTGCACTAATTACTGGCAGTCAGATCGCAGAGACAATAATTTAGGGTCCAGTGAAAGTAAATTTTTACACAGCTTGATAGCAGTCTGGGGAGACTAACGAAAGGAAGATAGAGGCAAATCTCTAGAAAAATTGGGTGTTTCTCTTGGTAGAAGCTATAATTTTTTTAAAAAAGAAGATGTCTTAACCTTGCTAATAACCTAAGATGATTTGTAGAAATTAACTAAACTAGAAATTGTCATTTTTTGGTTTTTGAAAATGTGTGCATTGTTTCAAGCAAAAATAACACAAAAACAATGTTAAATCAAGCCCATTTTAAGCTCCCTGAGATGACATACAGAGACACACTACACAGTACAGTATTAGAGCAGAATATAAATTATTTACAAAAATCATTTAGAGTAAAATCAAATTTCTATTTCAACAAATATAATATCAGATTAATTGTATCTTTGATTATTTGTTGCTGTAAGTTTATTCATACCAGAAAAATGGTCACATTTAAAATTCTCAAAATAGTTTTGGCACAGGTCACATCTTCTCATTTTGCTAAGTCCCTGAGCACTTTGAACAGGCTGACTCTATGCATCGGCTTCTTCCCCAGCCACCCTGGTCCCCTTTCCACAATGCCTTGCTATCTGCCCTGGCCTCAAGGCTACCTTTACTCCTCCCACTATTAACTCTTGAAGAACATTTAATGCTATCACCTTTCTAGCTAACTGTGCTCTGCAGAAACCATGCAGCTTCTCTGACAAGAAGATCTAGAGTCCCTGCCCCAAAGAGGACCTCATACCATCTTTCCGACACTTACTGACAAGGAAGGGGAAACAGATAAGGGTACGTTTTGTGTATCCTTCTTCTTATTCATAAAATTGCCTGTAATGGTCAGTGTTTTAATGTCTCCAAAGCTTTGTGTCTCAAATGCTCATCCAAACACTGGATGGCAAAGAGGTCAACATCCACGTCAAACTTATTGGCAAACAAGTGGTGTTTGCGCAGCATCCAGTTCAAGTCACCAGCTCCGAAAATGCACACTGAGCGCACATGGACTCCATCGCAGGGTGGGTAGGGAGCACCCTTGGAAACATCACCCTCAAAGTACTGCCACTTGACAAACCTGGCAACTGCTTGCATGTCAGACAAATCATACTTATGGCTGGCAGAGAGTGAGCCCGGGACTTCAGGAATCCTTTGGATGGTGGCCCAGAGATACTCATCAGGGCTGTATGTGTCTTGCGCCCACTCCATAAACTTTTGGATTTTTTCATTCTGTAGTACGTACCCCACATACTCCCTACTGACCACGAAGTAGGCACTGCCAGAAAAAAGAGGTGTTTCAAGCGGAGGAAGCATTTTGACAGTCCCTGTGTTTGTCAGCTTTCCATTAACGACCTCATACCGCTTTTTCCACCTTTCTTCTTTATGGGATGGCATCCTCTCCGTTTCCAGGTTGTTTTCTCCCATTAACAACTTGAGCTTCCTGACAATTTCTAGGTTGGTTTTAATAGGAAAATCCATACCACAAAGATTTATCAAGTACTTCCAGTTTGCATTCATTGCATAGAGGTCCCTCATGCAGTTGAGGTCAGCCTGAACGCGGCTCCACGATGCATAAACCACACTCTCCAATCGGCTGGCCACAAAGACATTACTAAAACAGGAAGCGATGCCCATCACTGCAGCTAAATAGGAATCCTCGGATTTTGTGTCCACGTGAATGCAATAGAAATTCTGAGGCATATAGATGGCCCTCAGCAGCCTGTCAAGCATTTCAATCTTGTGATGAACCACTATAGAATATGCTATTGGAAACTCCGCCTCTTCTTTACTAAGGGGCTCTACAATATATTTGCGTCTCTTGATGAAAGAAGTACAGTCACTGGTCATGTTTATATAGTCATCAGGTGTCCACCGAGGGCGCTTTTTAAATTTCACTGTTAGGATCTCAAGCTTTACCTTTTGGATTTCATTTACATCACCCTGTAAAACTTTGGTGCAATTAATATCACTACTAGGATTCTCCCCAGCAAGCTCCAAGTGTCTGACACTTACAAATTCGGGCTTTTGATGAATCCTTAAAACGGAGAAGGTGATTAGGGATAAAACAAGAACCACAAAGTAGTATTTAGTGGGATAAGAAAAAAGTCTCCTTCGCAGCAACGTCCTCAGCATTTCAAATAATAATCAGGGATCTCCTTTGTGAAGGGCAGTCTTCTATGCTCCAAGCACCAATGATTTTCCCTCCGTTGTGGCCTTGAAGGTTGTCAGTTTGCATTTATCAGAGCTGCAACAGCATCTTGAAATGAAGAGCAGCACTGAAATAAAAGAAGCAATTATAAATATAAATATATATATAGAGAGAGAGACAGAGAGAGAAAGAGAGAGAGAGAGATAGTCTTTCACAATAAATCTTCTCAGGCTCAAAACTGTCCTCTTTGCTATGAGGTTAGGTTTAAAACAAAAAACAAAGTGACTGAATCAGAGGATAGTAGTACAGGAAGCCCACAGTCTCTAGTATTTACACCACAGATTGAAAAAGAAAACAAAAGAAAAAACAAACCCCAAATCCCAGTACATGGATGCACTAGAATATCTAACAACAAGCATTTTACCTCTTTGGTATGTTGAGGTGCAAAACCATAGTTGGAGGCCTAGGCAATAATGATTGAACAGTCTATAGTTGATGAGTTTCTGATACTGTGCCAGAATTAGCACCCCTTGTCTTGAAATCGTTAGTAATTTAAGTTCCTCCTGACATCTTTTAATGTCCATTAGCTGGTGTCAGCAGCCCTAAAAGAGATCAGACCCATTCTGCTTTTTGCTGATTTAGGATTTGGGGCATTCTTAGGGAGAAGTTTGGAAATGGTTGTGACTTCAAATTGGATTGAAAAGCCTCAGATGAAACCAAGCCCAGTTTGGGACTGTGTTGGGTTGGTCCCACAATGAGTTTAGTTCCATGCCAGACACTACAAGAAAACAAAATATTCATAATCCAAAAGAGAGATACAGCTTGCATTTTCTGTATTAGTTATAACAGACAGTAATAACTAAGTCTTGCAGAAAACAATAGTGTATACAAATTGTAATTTATGACAGACCTTCATCTATATTCAAATTCCAGGAACACAACCCACTTTTACTATATAAAATGCTTACAAACATTAAATAGCTTTGTTTTCAAAAATCAATTTTATAACTTGGCAATTGGTTCTACAGCTGATAAGCACTGCTGTTCTAAAAAAAGAAAGTCAAATACTATCAATTTGACTGTTATAAATCTGTTCATAACAAGATTTCTAGAGATTTGACACTAGTTTTTAATGCCAGAAACTTAACTACTAGGAAATGAGTTGTGAATAGTAATAATACAAATAAAAATGAATAACTGACCATCATTAATATAAAATAATATTAAGAAAAGTATTTAGACTTTTTACCATTTAAGAGTAAGGAAAGTCTGAATCACTTAGCGCTGATTCCAGGTGACATCCTGCCCCATTCTGAGCACTTCACATGCTGTCAGGTGTATTAAATGTCTGGGCATCCAGTGATAATGATGTGTTGCATGAGGCTTTAAGGAAATCTTTGAAATTAAAAAACAATGTGAGAAGGGATATACGGACACACAGTATTCACACACTCAGAAAATATGTTGGTGAACTAATCCTACATATGGGTGGTTAACTTTTCTCTTTTAAAATTTCCTTCTCTCTAGTCTACTTATTTTTCTAATTCTATGTTTGTGGATTGCTAAAAATTTGAAAACATCCTGAAATTTAGGTTAAGTTCTTTGAAGGAAAACTCAGCAGCATTTCCCTTAATGTATACCAAGGAACAGTTTAACGGTCCAGTATGATTAGAAAATCCAACATATCCTTTCCCCCACTGTGAAGATTCCCAATGCTCACTGGCAAATTAATGACAATCCTAAAGCTGAATTTGTTGCTTATCTCATTTTCTTCTAACAATCTTGATCACCACCCCACTCCACACCTCTATTAGAAAGTGACCACGGGGAGCTTCTGTAACAAAACATAAAAATTTCAACCACTAAAATATCAAAACACTACAAAAAATATGCCTTTAAGTAATTCCTGCCCCTTACTGGTTCAAGGCACATAAGGAAATCTCTATGGAATCATTAGCAGACCACTAACTAACTGAGAGAGACTTGAGTGGGTCTCAAATAACAAAGAATATAAACTTTAGACAACTGGTCCAGGAAAGCCACTAAACAAATAACAAAAACAACAAACCCTGGTCAGGGTGGGGGTAGAGGTCTGATTTCCATGGTTGACACATTATAAACTATCCAGTTTCAACAACAACAAAAAAATTACAAGGCATGCAAAGAAACACAAAAGTCTGGTCCACATACAGGGGGTGGAACAAAAAAAGCAGTCAATAAAAATGTCCCCAAGGAAGCCCAGGCATTGGATTTAATAAATACTTGAAATCAGCTCTTATAAATATGTTCAAAGAACTAAATAACCGAAAGAAAGCATGAGAATGGTATCTAACCAAATTGAGAAAATTTCAATAAAGAAATAGAATGTACAACACAAAGAGTGAACCCTTAATAATAATGTATATAACAAGTTTGGGGAGGTAGAAAATTAGTTGAAGAAAAAAGTATCGATAATTAATAATAATGTATAAATACTGGCTTAATTGTAAAAAATGTACCACACTAATGTAAGATATTAATAACAGCAGAAACAGTGAGGGAGTAAATGGAAACTCTCTGTACTTTCTGTGTAATTTTTCTGTAAACATAAAACTGCTCTAAAAATAGTCTATTAATAATGAAACAAAAATTAATCTGCACATCCAAGAAGTTCAATGAGCTCCAAAGAGGATAAACTCAGATATCCTTACCTAGACATTTCATAATCAAACTATTGAAAGACAAGGACAAAGGATTTTGAAAATGGTAAAGAAAAGTGATTATACAACAAATCCTGAAAATGATTAACAACTTCAAATAAACAACAATGGAGACCAGAAGGCAGTGAGTGACATGTTCAATGTGCAGAAAGAAAGATTGTTGGCTAGGTGTGGTGGCTCATGCCTGTAATCCCAGCACTTTGGGAAGCTGAGGCGGGTGGATCACTTGAGGTCAGGAGTTTGAGATCAGCCTGGCCAACATTGTGAAACCCCGTCTCTACTAAAAATACAAAATTTAGCCGGGCGTAGTGGTGCGTGCCTGTAATCCCAGCTACTCGAGAGGCAGAGGCAGGAGAATCGCTTGAACTTGGGTGGTGGAAATTGCAGTGAGCCAGGATCACGCCACTGCACTTCAGCCTGGGCAATAGAGCAAGACTCTGTCTCAAAAAAAAAGGATTGTCAACCGAAAATTCTATAATAAGCAAAATCATTCAAAAACAATGAGAAACTAGGATACTCCCAGATAAATGAAAAAAAAAAAAAATTATCACTAGCAGCCTTACCCTACAAGAAATACTAAATGAAGATATTCAGGCAGAAATGAAAAGATTCTGGACAGCAACTCAAATCCACATGAAAAAATAGAAAGCAGCAGTAAAGGTATATATATATATACACAAATTTATAGTATGAATGTAATTTTCTTTGTAACTCTCTTCCCATCTAATTTAAAAGACAGCTACATTAATTTATGATGATAAAACTGTGTCGACAGGCTGATAACGTGTGTGTGTGTATATATATATATAGATATACTTTTTTTTCTTTTTCTTTTTTTTTTTTTTTTGAGATGAAATTTTGCTCTTATTGCCCACGCTGGAGTGCAGTGGTGCGATCTTGGCTCACTGCAACCTCTGGCTCCCAGGTTCAAGCAATTCTCCTGCTTCAGCCTCCCGAGTAGCTGGGATTACAGGCACCCGCCACCACACCTGGCTAATTTCTGTATTTTTAGTAGAGACGGGGTTTCATGATGCCGGCCAGGCCGGTCTGGAACTCCTGACCTCAGGTGATCTGCCTGCCTTGGCCTCCTAAAGTGCTGGGATTACAGGGGTGAGCCACTGTGCCTGGCCCTAATGTATTTTTTATCTCATTGAATGGATAAATTGGAACCATCATAAATTGCTGGTAGAAATGTAAATGCTTGGTGAAGCTGCTTTAGAATGTTTGGTAGGTCCACAGAAAATTAAAACTAGAGTTACCATATGACCCACCTGTTCCACTATTAGGTATATACCCAAGAGAAATGAAAACACATATTCATGCAAAAACTTGTACACAAATGTTCATAATGGCATTATTAATAGCTAAAATAGTGGCAGCAAGCCAAATGACCGTGAACTGAAGAATGGATAAACAAAATGTGGTATATCCATAAAATGGGATATTATATGGGTATAATAAGATATGAAGGTCTCACACAAGTTCCATACAATGTAGATAAAGAACCTAGAAAACATTAGTCTAACAGTCATTTATTATATAATTCTGTTTATATTAAATGTCCAGAAAAAGCAAATCCATATAGACAAAAAGTAGATGAGTGTCTGCCAGGGACTGGGGACATGGGGGAATGGCAATGACTGCTGGTAGGTACAAAGGTTTCCTTTGAAAGTTCTCTAAGTAGATAGTGGCGATTGATGTGGAACTTTGTGAACATATTGTTTACTTTAAAAGGGTAAACATTATGGTATGTGAATATTCAATAAAGCTATTATTAGAATAATAACAATAAAGTTCACCAAAGTAAACAGATTTTAAGTTACAAATTGTGACACCACTGAGTCTCAGGTTTTTTTGTTTGTTTGTTTTAAACAGGAGAAGTAGAATTATCTTAAACAGGATTTTACGGAATGTGGGTACATGAAAGGGTCACCTCAAAATCCAAATAGAAAATACAAAGTTCAAAACCAAACACTTGGATCTCACCTCAAAAAAGGCATAGGTCTTTACCACTGTCATCTACATCCTAAATGGCCAACATGCTTTGAAAAATGCGTTCTACAACGTAAAATCACTAGTTTTGGGTTTTAACAAGATGGGTAAGTGTCTATAAAGGAGGTAAATATGTGAGAAAACAGTAAGTGTCTATAAAGGAGGTAAATATGTGAGAAAGCATTATTTTGTCAATAATGCTTTTGATTTTGTCTATTTATCATCAGGGTGAATCAGAAGTCAAATCATTAGAAGGAATTGTAATTAACCAACCTAATTTCAAAACATAGAACGTTTTCTTAAGTAAAACTTGGCTAAGAATCAGAAGGGTGAAAGGAAAATGAGATTTCATAGCCAAAGAGATTTCCAAGAAGAAGAGAAGTGTAAAGGGAAGTAAAAATGTGCACATGCTATACTATTTTAATGCAACTTTACCAAAAATTACTTAGTTTAAGCACACCCACACAAGGAATAAATAACAAAATAATTAAATAACAAAAATGTGGCCATGGGTAGTTAATACTGCTCAGCCCAATGTTCCTTCACCTTTGTATTTCACTCAGGAAGTATACTCACTGAAGAATATCTGTGGGATTTGCCAGTGAGGACAACTACAGAAGAGTAAGAAACATTCTAAATGACAAAAGCTCATGAATTCTGAGAAAGCAAGAAAAATGCAAGTCCCAAACCACACTAAGCCTCACTCGCCCAAGGCCTACATAATCCAACAACTGACCTGGGGCATGTCCTGAAGAAGGTCCCTCACTGGACACTGGTCCTTTCCTGGAAGAGAAGACTTCCTTGTGGACACCACTCTATATAATTTTAAGTAGAACACATAACCTAAGAAGAAACGAGAAATGAAATAATTCCACCCTGAGTTGGAACAGAGGAAAGCCAGTACGTGAAAGCAATGGTTCTTGGTACGTGACTTTTAAGACCAAGAAATACAAGAACACTAAATTCTAAGAATACTGAAAATAAATACTTATCTTTTATACAGTCAGTAAGAAGGAAAGCTAGTCAAGGAAGGGAACAAGAAGATAGGTATCGGGTGCCCCTAAGGTGACGATATGGTCACTAGAAGTGTTCCAACATAAAGAGAGTCAGCACCGCCAGATAGAGAGGGTGCCGCTGAGTGCTTAATGGAGTGGGAAGACGGACAAAATGACCTCAGGGAAAGGGAGACAGGAGGCAGCAATCAAACTGGAAAAGCAGATGGACAAGAGGAAACTGAAAAAGCAGACACACAAATCCCAGACTGACAGGCAGGAAAGACCAGCTCTATTTACACTGCAGGATCTTCAAAGGGTGCAGGAACTGGTGCTGGTTGCACAGATCCCTCTGAAGGGGGGCTGCAGAGAATGATGGAGGAGTGGTGTTGCTTTGTTTTTTGTTTTGTTTAAAGTATCCACTAGTAGCTGTTTACAAAGCAGCTGGGTTTCTACCTCAAACTTGGCAAAGACTCACCCAAGATGTAGTCTCTGCAGAGGCTCTCCCTTCCAGGGCACACCAGGCCTAATGGAAAGCAGTTCCCATCCAGAAAACAGTGGGACCTAGGCACAGTGAATAGCCTTCTCCATTTCCAGCTTGCTTATCCCTATTAGTTCCCAGAACTTTGACTGGCAGCCCACGGCAGGAGTTTTTTTACTGGGGTATCCAACCATGCCAAGAGAAATAAGGCTTAAATATCTTGCTTAAACTGGGAGTTTCCCAAACAGTCAAATGAAAGACTGTACAGGGAGAGGAAAACTACTACTAACATTCTCAGGATATAGAAAACTACCACTAACATCCTCAGGATATAAAGTTAAAAATATGTTAAAAAAATATTAATGAGGCACAATATATTTTCTGAAGACAGCCAGGCCAACATTTTCACCCAACATTTTCTTCTGCTATATGACCTTGCCACTCCCCAACCAAGAAATAGTCAAATTCCCTCCCTCTTGAATTTGAGTGGCCTTATTGAGAGGTGAAGCCAGCAGGACTTCCTGGGTCGAGGATCATAAATGCACCAATCAGTGCTCCGTGTCAAGCTAGAGGATTGTAAATGCACCAATCAGCATTCTGTAAAAATGGAACAATCAGCACTGTGTAAAATGGACCAATCAGCATTCTGTAAAATGGACCGATTAGCAGGACATAGGCAGGGCCAAATAAGGGAACAAAAGCTGGCCACCCAAGCTAGCAGTGGCAACCTGCTCTGGTCCCCTTCCACGCTGTGGAAGCTTTGTTCTTTTGCTCTTCATAATAAATCTTGCTGTTGCTCACTCTTTGGGTCCGCACCACCTTTAAGAGCTGTAACACTCACCACGAAGGTCCGTGGCTTCATTCATGAAGTCAGTGAGACCACAAACTCACTGGAAAGAAGAAACTCCAGACACAGCTGAAGGAACAAACTCTGGACACACCATCTTTAAGAGCTGTAACACTCACTGCGAAGGTCTGTGGCTTTATTCTTGGTCAGCGAGACCAAGAACCCACCAGAAGGAACCAACACTGGACACATCTTGCTGACCCTGAAGGGACCATCACCAAGCAGTGAGTACCATCAGACCCCTTTTGCTTGCTATTCTGTCCTATTTTTCCTTAGAATTCGGGGGCTAAATACCAGGCACCTGTCGGCCAGTTAAAAGCGACTAGTGCGGTTGCCGGACTAAACATACGGGTGTCAAGTTTTCTGGGAAAGGGCTACCTAACAACTCCTGACTCTTCAGAGTTGGGAGCGTTGGTTTGCCTGGAAACAGCTTCTCCTTTTCCTGTACTTCCAGGCTGAGCCCAGGGTCAACAGAGAGGGAAGCCATTCAGCTCCGGGGTCCCGACAGAAAGTTGGTTGACCCTGTAGCCATGAGCGGAACTCTCCAAGTCACATCACCCAAGTGAGACTCGCCCATCTATCCTGACCCTTGCCTCCTGGGTCCTAACGCCTGTCAGACAAACTTCTTCTCGCCTCTCTTTTCCGAGGCTAGTCCTTCTTATAAAAACCACTCCCTGTCTCTGGTGCTTTTCTAGTTTCTCCTATAAGAATGATTTCTAGTATAAACTTCAGGACTCTGTTCCCTTCTTTAGGCACCCAGGCTCACCAATCAGAAAGAAATAATTTTTGCCAAAAGCCCCATGTGGGGGGTGGGGAGGGGAGACTATCTGGAATTTTAGGATCCCTCCTCAGACTAGCAGGCCTAACAAAAGCTACCCTGAAGCTAGGATATGGGGAGCCTCAGAAATTATATCCTTCCTATTCATATGATGAGAAGTGAGAACAAAAGGTGTCACTCTTCCAACCCTGGAGATCCCTTCCCTCCCTCAGGGTACGGCCCTCCACTTCATTTTGGGGGCATAACATCTTTATGGGACAGGGGTAAGGTCCCAATACTAACAGGAGAATGCTTAGGACTCTAACAGGTTTCCAAGAATGTGTTGGTAAGGGTCACTAAATCCGATTTTTCTCGGTCCTCTTTGTGGTCTAGGAGAACAGGCAAGGGTGCAGGTTTTCGAGAATGTGTTGGTAAGGGCCACTAAATCCGACCTTCCTCGGTCCTCCTTGCAGTCTAGCAGGAAAACTAGTGTTTCTGCTGCTGCGTCAGTGAGCGCAACTATTCCGTTCAGCAGGGTCCAGGGACTGTTGTGGGTTCTTGGCAGGGGGCGGGGAACAAACCAAAACCACAGGTGTTTTTTTCTTTCAGATGGGAAACACTCAGGCATCAACAGGCTCACCCTTGAAATGCATCCTAAGCCACTGGGACAATCTGACCTACAAACCATGAAAAAGAAGTGGCTTATTTTTTTCTGCACCATGGCCTGGCCCCAATATTCTCTCTCTGATGGGGAAAAATGGCCACCTGAGGGAAGTATAAATTACAATACTATCCTGCAGCTTGACCTTTTCTGTAAGAGGGAAGGCAAATGGAGTGAAATACCTTATGTCCAAGCTTTCTTTTCATTGAAGGAGAATCCACAACTATGCAAAGCTTGCAATTTACATCCCACAGGATGACCTCTCAGCTTATCTCCATATCCTAGCCTCCCTATAGCCTCCCTTCCTATTAATGATGAGCCTCCTCTAATCTCCCCTGCCCAGAAGGAAACAAGCAAAGAAATCTCCAAAGGACCACAAAAACCCCCGGGCTATCGGTTATGCCCCCTTCAAGCTGTAGAGGGAGGGGAATTTGGCCCAACTCGGGTACATGTCCCCTTCTCCCTCTCTGATTTAAACCAGATCGAGGCAGGCAGACCTGGGGAAGTTTTCAGATGATCCTGACAGGTATATAGATGTCCTACAGGGTCCAGGGCAAACCTTTGATCTCACTTGGAGAGATGTCATGCTATTGTTAGATCAAACCCTGGCCACTAATGAAAAGAATGCAGCTTTAGCTGCAGCCTGAGAGTTTGGAGATACCTGGTATCTTAGTCAAGTAAATGATAGAATGACAGATGAAGAAAGGGACAAATTCCCTACCGGTCAGCAAGATGTCCCCAATATGGATCCCCACTGGGACCTCAACTCAGATCATGGGGACTGGAGTTGTAAACATCTGCTGACCTGTGTTCTAGATGGATTAAGGAGAATTAGGAAAAAGCCCAGGAATTATTCAATGATGTCCATCACAACTCAGGGAAAGGAAGAAAATCCTTCTGCCTTCCTCAAGCAGCTACGGGAGGCCTTAAGAAAATATACTTCCCTGTCACCCAACTCCCTCGAGGATCAATTGATCCTAAAAGCTAAGTTTATTACCCAATCAGCTGCAGACATCAGGAGAAAGCTCCAAAAGCGAGTAGTGGGCCCTGAACAAAACCTGAGGCATTATTAAACCTGGCAACCTCAGTGTTCTATAATAGGGACCAAGAGGAACAGACCCAAAAGGAAAAGTGAGATCCGAGAAAGGCTGCAGCCTTAGTCATGGCCCTTCAGACAAACAAACCTTGGTGGTTCAGAGAGGACAGAAAATGGAACAGGCCAGTCACCCGGTAGGGCTTGTTATGAGTGTGGTTTGCAAGGATACTTTAAAAAAGATTGTCCAATGAGAAACAAGCTGCCCCCTGGCCCATGTCCACTATGCCGAGGAAATCACTGGAAGGTGCAAAGCTTCTCTGGGCCAGAAGACCCCAACCAGATAACCCAACAAAACGACTGAGGGTGCCTGGGGCAAGCATCAGCTCATGTCATCACCCTCACTGAGCCCCGAGTACATTTAACCACTGAGGGCCAGGAAATTGACTTCCTCCTGGACACTGGTGTGGCTTTCTCAGTGTTAATCTCCTGTCCCGGACAGCTGTCCTCAAGGTCCATTACCATCTGAGGAATCCTGGGACAGCCTGTAACCAGGTATTTCTCCCACCTCCTCAGTTGTAATTGGGAGACTTTGCTCTTTCCACATGCCTTTCTTGTTATGCCTGAAAGTCCCATACCTTTATTAGGGAGGGACATATTATCCATAGCTGGAGCTATTATCTACATGAATATGGGGAACAAGTTACCCATTTGTTGTCCCCTGCTTGAGGAGGGAATCAACCCTGAAGTCTGGGTATTGGAAGGAACAAGCTCAAGCTCCAGCCTTAAGCCTTCCCACAGGACAAAATTTCTTTTTATACATCACAGAGAGAGCAGGAATAGCTCTTGGGGTCCTTACTCAGACTCATGGGACAACCCCACAACCAGTGGCATACCTAGGTAAGGAAATTGATATAGTAGCAAAAGGCTGGCCTCACTGTTTATGGATAGTTGCGGCAGCAGCCGTCTTAGTGTCAGAGGCTATCAAAATAATACAAGGAAAGGATCTCACTGTCTGGACTACTCATGATATAAATGGCATACTAGGTGCCAAAGGAAGTTTATGGCTGTCAGACAACTGCCTGCTTAGATACCAGGCACTACTCCTTGAGGGACCGGTGCTTCAAATACGCACGTGTGCAGCCCTCAACCCTGCCACTTTTCTCCCAGAGGATGGGGAACCAGTCGAGCATGACTGCCAACAAATTACAGCCCAGAATTACGCTGCCTGAGATGATCTCTTAGAAGTCCCCTTAGCTAATCCTGACCTTAACCTATATATCGATGGATGTTCATTTGTGGAGAAAGGGATATGAAGGGCAGGTTATGCCACAGTTAGTGATGTAACAGTACTTGAAAGTAAGCCTCTTCCCCCAGGGACCAGCACCCAGTTAGCAGAACCAGTGGCACTTACCCGAGCCTTAGAACTGGGAAAGGGAAAAGCAACAAATGTGTATACAGATAGCAAGTATGCTTATCTAATCCTACATGCCCATGCTGCAATATGGAAAGAAAGGGAGTTGCTAACCTCTGGGGGAACACCCATTAAATACCACAAGGAAATCATGGAGTTATTGCACGCAGTGCAAAAACCCAAAGAGGTGGCAGTCTTACACTGCCGAAGCCATCAAAAAGGGGAAGGAGAGGAGAACAGCAGCATAAGCAGCTGGCAGAGGCAGGGAAAGACCAGCAGTAAGGAAAGAGACAAAGAGAAAGAGAGAGAGACGGGAAGAAACAGAGACAAAGAGGGAGTCAGAGAGAGAAAGAGAGAGACAGAAAGTCAAAGAGAGAGGAAGAGACAGACAAAGAGGGAGTCGGAAAGAGAGAAAGAGACAAAAAGAAGTCAAAGAGAAAGAAAGAGAGATGGAAATAGTAAAGAAAAAACAGTGTAATCTATTCCTTTAAAAGCTAGGGTAAATTAAAAACCTATAATTGATAATTGAAGATCTTCTCTGTAACCCTATAACACTCCAATACCACCTTGTTGTCAGTATAAACAAGGGTGTAGCCCAAAAGCACTGAGGACACTGACAACTCACAGCCTTCCAGTCAAAAATCCTTAACCCAGCAGGTTTCCTTACAGGGGATCTAAATCTTAACTAATTATCATACAAAGGTCTGACCAGACCTAGGAGGAACTCCCTTCAGGACAGGAGGATAGATTGTTCCTCCCAGGTGATTAAGGAAAAAAGACACAATGAGTATTCAGTAAGTGATAAGGAAACTCTTGCAGAAGCAGAGTTAGGAAAATTGCCTAATAATTGGTCTGCTCAAATGAGTGAGTTCTTTTCACTCAGCCAAACCTTAAAGTACTGACAGAATCAGAAAGGAGCCATCTATACCAATTCTAAGTTAATATGGACTGAACAAGGTTTTATTAATAGCGAAGAAAAATTAAGATCCCAAACTTACAAGATTTTCAACAAAAGTAAAGTTTGCTAAACGTTAACAGTGTAACATGTATTATCCTAACTTCTAATCTTATGGAAATCAGACCTTGTCAGTACCCCTCAAAGCTCAAGTCTGTCAGCACAGGGCCATACAATACCCCTACTTACAGGGTTAGAGATGGTCACTGCTACAGGAACCACAATATCAGGTTTATCTACTTCATTACTACTACACACTCTCAAAGAATTTTTCAGATAGTTTGCAAGAAATAAAAAATCTATCCAGTAAGGACAGTAACTACAATTCCAAATAGACTCTTTGGCAGCAGTGACTCTCCAAAACCGCTGAGGCCTAGACCTCCTCACTGCTGAGAAAGGAGGACTTTGCACTTTCTTAGGGAAAGAATGTTGCTTTTACACTAACCAGTCAGGGATAGTATGAGATGCTCCCCGGCATTTACAGGAAAAGGCTTTTGAAATCAGACAATGCCTTTCAAACTCTTATACCAACCTCTGGAGTTGGGGAACGTGACTTCTCCTCTTTCTAGGTCCCATGACAGCCATCTTGCTATTACTCACCTTCGGGCCTTGTATTTTTAACCTTGTCAAATTTGTTTCCTCTAGGATTGAGGCCATCAAGCTACAGATGGTCTTACAAATGGAACCCCAAATAAGCTCAACTAACAACTTCTACTGAGGACCCCTGGACTGACCCACTGGCCCTTTGACTGGCCTAAAGAGTTCCCCTCTGGAGGACACTACAACTGCAGGGCCCCTTCTTCACTCCTATCTGGCAGGAATTAGCTAGAGTGGTCATCGCCCAATTCCCAATAGCAGTTGGGGTGTCCTGTTTAGAGGGGAGATTGAGAGGTGAAGCCAGCTGGACTTCCTGGGTCAAGTGGGGACTTGGAGAACTTTTCTGTCTAGCTAGAGGATTGTAAAAACACCAATCAGTGCTCTGTCTAGCTAGAGTATTGTAAATGCACCAATCAGCATTCTGTAAAAATGGACCAATCAGCACTGTGTAAAATGGACCAATCAGCATTCTGTAAAATGGACCAATCAGCAGGACATGGGTGGGTCCAAATAAAGGAATAAAAGCTGGACACCTGAGCCACCAGGGGCAACCCACTGGGGTCTCCTTCCACGCTGTGGAAACTTTGTTCTTTTGCTCTTCACAATAAATCTTGCTGCTGCTCACTCTTTGGGTCCGCACCACCTTTAAGAGCTGTTAACATTCACTGCAAAGGTCTGCAGCTTCATTCTTGAAGTCAGCGAGACCAAGAACCCTCCAGAAGGAACCAACTTCAGACACATTATGATTATGGTTTGACCAATAGAGTTTAGCAGAAGAAATACTATGTCACCATCAAGGCAAGGTCATGTAAAACCATGCAGCTTCCACCCAGTTGTCTTGAAAAATGTGCTCTCTAGAGAGAAGCTCCCTTTTAGAACCAGCTTCCATGTTGTAAGAAGCCACATGGAGAGACCAGATATAGGTACCCTAGTCAACTGTTCCAGCTGAGCCCTGTTTTCAAGTCATCCCAGCCCAGATGTAAGACATGTGAGTGAAGAAGCCATCAGATGACTACAGCCCCTAGTCACTCCAGTCTTCACTGAATTCTTGACCAACAGAATGTGTGAGCAAAAAAATACAATGATATTGTTGTATCCTACTACATTTGAAGTGGTTTGCCTCATGGCAATAAATGACTAGAACAAACAGGAAACCACATAAATAGAACAACTAGCAAATAAAAAGAGCCCTTGAAAATTATTAACATGATAGCAAAAATGAAAACTCGGCCAGGTGTGGCGGCTCAAGCTGGGCACAGTGGCTCAAGCCTGTAATCCCAGAACTCTGGGAGGACGAGGCGGACAGATCACCTAAGGCAGGAGTTTGGGACCAGCATGGCCAACATGATGAAATCCTGTTTCTACTAAAAGTACAAAAATTAGCTGGGTATGGTGGTGTGTACCTGTAATCCTAGCTACCTGGGAGGCTGAGACAGGACAATCGCTTGAACCCAGGAGGAGGAGGTTGTAGTGAGCTGAGATTGTGCCATTGCACTCCACCCTGAGCAACAGAACAAGACTCCAGCTCAAAAAATAGAGAAACTCAATAGAAGGGTTGGAAGATAAACTGAGAAACACTCTCAGGGAGTTAAGCAAATAGACAAACTGAGGGATGAGAAAATAAGACAAAACATACAGTAATTTAGAGAACTAGATCAGGAGACCTACCATATGAATAACAAGAGCTCCAGAGAAAGAAAAGAGGAAGGAAGTCGTCAACTAAATAATTCAAGAGTATTTCCCAAAATGAAAGAATGGTTTCTAGATTGCAAAATCTCCTAGGGTATCAGCACAGTGGATGACAATAGACCCACACCAAGATGTATTCATTAATCATGCAATGTCAGAACAATGGGAGGAAGAATACTGCATATACTTTCAGGGGAGTGGGGAAACTAAGCCACATAAAATGGATTCAGAAGCAAAGTATCTTCACCCTTCACAAAAATCACCCACAGAAACCAGGAGACAATGGAGCAATGCCTTAAAAGTGCTAAAGAAAACAATCCCAGCTGAGAGTTCTTATAATCAGATGAACTAATCAAAGCAAGGGTAAGGCTGGGTGCGGTGGCTAATGCCTGTAAATCCCAGCATTTTGGGAGGCCGAGGCGGGTGGATTACTTGAGGTCAGGAGTTCAAGACTAGCCTGGCCAAGATGGTGAAACCCCATTTCTACTAAAAATACAAGAAGAATTAGCCGGGCATGATGGCACACACCTGTAATCCCAGTACTTGGGAAGCTGAGGCAGGAGAATCACTTGAACCTGGGAGGCAGAGGTTGCAATGAGCCAAGATTGTGCCACTGCACTCCAGCCTAAGGGACACAGCGAGACTCCATCTCAAAAAAAAAAAAAAAAGTAAGGGTAAATAAACACATATTAAGACAGGCAAGGTATCAAAATATTAACTTTTATGTACCTTTCCTTAGAAAGCTACTGGAGAATGAGTTATATTCAATAATTATTAGCCAGGTGCCATGGCTCATGCCTCTGATCCTAGCACTTTGGGAGGTGGAGGCAGGTGGATCGCCTGAGCCCAGGAATTCAAGACCAGCCTAGGCAACATGGAGAGACCCTGTCTCTACAAAAAATATGAAATTATCTGCGTGTGGTGGTGTGCACCTGTAGTCCCAGCTACTCAGGGGGCTGAGGTGGGAGAATCACCTGAGCCCAGGAGGTCAAGGCTGCAGTAAGCCATGATCGCACCACTGCACTCCAGCATAGGCAACAAGAGTGAGACCCTGTCTCAAATATATGTATGCATTATTAACGAAGAAAGGGGAGGACATAAGAATCAGAAAGGAGATCCAACCGAAGAAGAAAGAAAAGGGAAGATATCTAAAAGCATCTAGGCCATATAACAAGCCAACAGACAACCACAGCAGACTGAAACCGGTCAGAAGGCCCTGGGAGAGACATCTTCAAGAAGACAAAACTGGCTGGGCATGGTGGCTCATGCCTACATATGCATGTAAGCATAGGCACACATCTATGCATAAACAAACCGCTGATGGATAAACCTGGGTCTCCAACCTATGGCCCTTCGGCAGCAGGAAGCATCGTCTAAGTTCAGTTGGCTTCTAGTCCCAGTGAATACTTATCAATTTCACTGACTCTCCAAGGACTACTGTTCTGTGTCCCAGAGGCTGCTGTAACTGGAGCAAAATACCAACTACTGTGTTTGATGTCAAAGCCATGCCAGTATCTTGGAGGACTGTGACCCAAGTGAGGGAGCCCAAACGCCACCCAAGGTAGGTCAAGGGAAGGAGCAAGAAACAGGTAAGATCACAAGGCAAAGACCTTGCCATTCAGGGTGGAGTTCTTTCTGGCCAGTTGTACTTTCATAGCCTCATCTCATCTCAGAGTATTTGGTCTCTGTCTCCACCACAACCTTGCCCTGCTTGGAGGGTAGTCTCTGATACCTGTCTGTGACTGCCTGCAGTGAGCTGCTTAGCTCCTCTGTGGTCTCACACTGAACAAACTGCTGAGACCCTAACTGTGGCTGGCCATAAGGAACCAGCCAAGTTCTTCTGCTAAAAATTTAGATCTAGTTTTTTTAAAATTTTATTTTTATTTTTAGTAGAGATGAGGGTCTCACTACTGTGGCCAGGCTGGTCTCGAACTCCTGACCTCAAGTGATCCACCCACCTCTGCCTCCCAAAGTGCTAGGATTGTAGGCATGAGCCACTGCACCCAGCCCTATTCTTTCTTCTCTTTTGACTGCCAGAGAAGAGTTCTGTTTCTAGTTCCCCACACTTGCAGGGACTGAAGATATCTAAAAGCATACTCTGTTTAAGACAAAATGATAATAAGCAATTTTTCAAAAAACGCCAAGTCCCTCAAACACAAAGAATATAACTGAAGTAGCAGCATCAAAAATTTGAAAGTTAGAGGTAGTGATTGATAACTGACTTGGAGATCTCAGAAAGCTGAATCCTAAAGCAGGCTATGGGGAAAGCTGAGACCGTGCAATTTACAGTCCACCTTCTGCTGAAAGGTAGACTAAAATAGAGCAATGCTTTCCAAATTCTGCAGGAAAACTATTTTCAACTTGGAATTCTAAATAACCAGCCAATCTATTGGTCAAATGTGATGTAACAGAAAGGCATTTTTATACCAGCAAAGTCACACGCACCTTTCTCAGCAGGTTACTATGAGAAGTATGCCACTAAAAGATGAAATTCACCAGCAACTGTAAGAGCATTAACAACATCACTAACCTGGAGTGCTTAATATGCTCTGGAACTCTTCTAAATGGCTTACCCATATTAACACAGAATCTTCAGGAGAATGCTACATAGAAAGTATTATTTTCCAGATGAGGAAACTGAGGCATAAAGAGGTTAAATAGCTCTTCCAACGTCACATGGCTAGTAAGCAGAAGAGCTAGGCTTCAAACCCACATAATCTGGCCCCCAAGTTTGTGCTCTACTACCCATTAAGAAAAAGACAAGATCTGACCAGGCACAGTGGCTCACGCCTATAATCCCAGCACTTTGGGAGGCCGAGGCAGGCAGATCACTTGAAGTCTGGAGTTCAGGCCAGCCTGGCCAACATGGAGAAACCTCATCTCTACTGAAAATACAAAAATTAACCGGATGTGGTGGCGCGCACCTGTAATCCCAGCTACTTGGGAGGCTGAGGCAGGAGAATCACTTGAACCTGGGAGGCAGAGGTTGCAGTGAGTGAGATTGAGCCACTGCACTTCAGCCTGGGTGACAGCAGAGTGAGACTTTGTCTCAAAAAAAAAAAGGAAGAGACAGGATCCAGTAATCAAGGGACCCAATATAAATGAGAGGCAACAGAAATCCTAGGATTACAAAGAGAGATCCCAAGATGATGATTGTATGGGAGTACTAGGAAGAAACCAGTCCTTAATTAAAGCAAGTAAATAGCTCCAGAAAATACTTGAGATGAAACAGAGAACGCCTGCTGTAAATTAATGGATTTAGAAGAGATTTTGATAACTAAGGTAGAGTTCAGAATTAAATAAGTAAAATGCAGGCCAGGTGCAGTAGCTCACACCTGTAATCCCAGCACTTAGGGAGGCCGAGGCAAGCTGATCACTTGAGGTCAGGAGTTCAAGACCAGGCTGGCCAACACGGCAAAACTCTGTCTCTACTAAAAACACAAAAAATTAGCCGGGTGTGGTGGCACGTGCCTATAATCCCAGGTGCTTGGGAGGCTAAGGCAGGATAATCACTTGAACCTGGGAGGTGGAGGTTGCAGTGAGCCGAGATAGTACCACTGCACTCCAGCCTGGGTGATGGAGTGAGTACTCCATCTCCAAAAAACATAAAAGTACATATAATAAACAAACAATATGAAAAAATGCCATTAAGTGAGTACAAGTGAGTAAAATATGCCAACAAGTACGTACAATAAAAGAAATCATGGTTGGGCGCGGTGGCTCACGCCAGTAATCCCAGCACTTTGGGAGGCCAAGGTGGGCGGATCATGAGGTCAGGAGTTTGAGACCAGCCTGGCCAACATGGTGAAACCCCGTCTTTACCAAAAATACAAAAATTAGCCAGGTGTGGTGGCACGCGCCTGTAGTCCCAGCTACTCAGGAGGCTGAGGCAGGAGAATCACTTAAATCTGGGAGGCGGAGGTTGCAGTGAGCCAAAATGGTGCCACTGCACTCCAGCCTGGGTAACAGAGTGAGACTCCATCTCACAAAAAAAAAAAAAAAAAGCAATCATGGTATGCTATGCTCAGTTTATACATAGTTATAGCAATATAAACATTGAGTTGTGGTCAAACAAAAAGCATGACAATATACAGAGGGTCTCAAAACTATTTTCATAATAATACTAGGCCATTCTGCACCCTTTTCATTCCCTCTGTGTTATATACAGTGCAGTTTTCCAGGGTCTACATGATGTGTTTGTTTTCAACAGAATAAGTGCAGAAGTATCAGAATTCAGGTATTTTCTATTAAGTCAAACAGTAAAAGAGATTTGCAGAAATAGAAAAACACTGTTATTCTTCTAATTTTTCTGAAAAGATTTTCACAAGAAATTACTTATGTTAAAATAAAGGGCTTATCATTGTTATTTTCACAGAAATAATACTGAAGTTTTTTGCTCTTTTTTTTTTTTTTTTTTTAAGACAGGGTCTCACTCCGTCACCCAGTTTGTAGTACAATGTCATGATCTTGGCTCACTGCAGCCTCAAACTCCTGGGTTCAGGTGATCCTTCCACCTTAGCCTCTCAAGTAGCTGCAACCACAGGTGCACCCAGCTGTTTTTTTTTTGTAGAGATAGGGTCACACTGTGATGCCCAAGCTGGACTCAAACTTGGTCTTAAATTCCTGGCCTCAAGAAATCCTCCTGCCTTGGTGTCCCAAAGTGCTAGGATTATAGTCATGAGCCACCATGTCCAGCCTCAGTTTTACTTTCTGATAGAATATATACCAATAGATATAACCCACATAAACAAAAGCTCTTTGTGATCCTCAGTGATTTTTTTAGAGTATAAATACTGCTGAAATAAAAACGTTTTCAGGCCAGGCATGGTAGCACACACTTATGATCCCAGCTACTCGGAAGGTTGAGGCGGGAAGAACACTTGAGCCCAGGAGTTCCAGATCAGCCCGGAACAACCTGAATCAACATAGCAAGACCCCAACTCATATTTAAAAATACACACACATGACAAAAAGTTTTTCAGAATCGTTGACTTTGGGGATGAGAGACAGCCAGGAAATAAGTGCAAGTGTGGTGGAGGGTTTTGGTTGAAAGAGAATTAAACCCTCCTTAATGGTCAGGTGTGGTGGCTTGTGCCTGTTATACTAGCACTTTGGGAGGCCGAGGTTGGAGGATGGCTTGAGCCCAAGAGTTTGAGACTAGCCTAAGTAAAATGGTGAGATACCATCTCCACAAAAACAAGAAAAATTTAAAAATTAGCTGGGTGTGGTGGTGCATGCCTGTAGACCCAGCTACTCAGGAGGCTGAGATGGGAGGATCACTTGAGCCCAGGAGTTCGAGGCTGCGGTGAGCTATGATTGCACCACTGCACTCTAGATTGGGTGACAGAGAAAGACCCTGTCTCTATTTAAAAAAAAAAAAACAAAAAAAACCCCTCCTTAATAGTAGAAAGAACTTAAAGCTGAATAATTTAGAAACCATATAAGCATTATTATTTAGAGATATAAAAATATACACCTAAAGAAATCTGTAAAAAGTTGAAAATGGTTAACTTCAGGGCTATGCAGTAGAGAATGTTAGCCAGTAGTCACATGCAACTACTGAGCACTTGAAATGAGGCTAGTCTCAACAAATAATTTTTTAATTTTAATTATTTACATTTTAAAACTTGAAGCAGTATAAAATATCTTTCCCTTAAACACATTACTGTTTTGGTAGGACTGTATTTCACTTTAATGACCACATCATGTAAGATACTATTATTACATTGTGATACAAACATTAGACACATGTATCATTTCAATATTTCACTAATAACTTTTTTATATTGTTTACATATTAACATTATAAAATTTTGATATACTAAAGATAATAAAGTGTTAATTTGGCTGGATGCAGTGGCTCACATCTATAATCCCAGCACCTTGGGAAGCTGAGGCAGGAGGATCACTTGAGTCCAGGAGTTCGAGACCAGCCTGGGCAACACAGTGAGACTCCCATCTCTACCAAAAAAAAAAAAAAATTAGCCCGGTGTGGTGGCGCATGCCTGTAGTTTCAGCTACCCAGGAGGCTGAGGTGGGAGGATCACCTGAACCCAGGAGATCGAGGCTGCAAGGAGCCACGATCACACCACTGCACTCCAGCCTGGGTAAGAGAGCAAGACACTGTCTCAAAAGGAAAAAAAAAAAATTTTACTGGTACTTTTTTTTGTTTTTGAGACGGAGTCTCCCTCTGTCGCCCAGGCTAGAGTGCAGTGGCGCAATCTCGGCTCACTGCAAGCTCCGCCTCCCGGGTTCACGCCATTCTCCTGCCTCAGCCTCCCGAGTAGCTGGGACTACAGGCGCCCGCCACCACACCCGGCTAATTTTTTTTTTTTTTTTTGTATTTTTAGTAGAGAGGGGGTTTCACCGTGTTAGCCAAGATGGTGTCAATCTCCTGACCTCATGATCCGCCCGCCTTGGCCTCCCAAAGTGCTGGGATTACAGGCATGAGCCACCAAGCCCAGCCCTGATTCTTTTTTTTTAATGCTGCTATTAGAAAATTTTATTTCTCACATTATATTTCTAATGGACAACGGAGTTTTAGGGAGTAGGAAATTTGGGGGGCCATTGGGAGAAGCATGCTGTTTTTCGTAAGTACAACTCTTTGTTGGGAGGCAATTCGCCATGGGTGCCTTGCATTTCTATACATCTTGCAAGTGAGGCACTGTCTTTTTGTTCCAGATAATTTTTTCAAGGCTATTTTTATAGCAAACAGCCTAGAAAGACAGATGGTGTTTCCCTCCCTAGCAAAGGGCAAACCTTCTTACTGACAATATAATAAAGACAATGTTACCTGGGGCAAAGCACAGCATGCTTACTGCCCACTATAAAAGATTTGGCTTCTCTAAGCTAAGGGTTTCTTTCCCATAATGCAACCTACTGTTTGTAGTTATCACTTGGCCCTCTTCATACTGCCCTATGGGAATTAAGGCTCTAGCAACCTATAAGAAAAATGCTGATCTTCTGCTACTGCTTAATATAAGTCATAAATGGCACTTCACCTCTGGTCCAGGAGTCTGTGTCTTTTGCCAGGATCCATGAAAATTGCTACAGGCTTGTTAACTTTCAAGTAGGGTAAAATCTCAGACCCTTCATAGTTCTTGACACACTTGTGGAAATATCTTCTTTTTTAAATCACGTGCATTTATAACTGATTAAAATAAGAACTACATTTTTAAAAAGCCCTACAGGTAGTGATAAAATTAAGACCTATAGAGATGGCTAATCAGTTTTTATATATAACTGATACAAATCAATATTCTAAAGCAGGGGTGTCCAATCTTTTGGATTCCCTGGGCCTTATTCCCCGGAAAAAGAAGAAGTGTTTTTGGCCACACATAAAATTCACTAACACTAACAATAGCTGATTAGCTTAAAAAAAAAAATCACAAAAAAAAATCTCATGTTTTAAGAAAGTTTACAAATGTATATCAGGCAGAATTCAAAGCCATCCCAGGCTGTGAGTTGGACAAGCTTATCCTAAAGTCTTGATTAAGCAGAATGGGTACAGGAATTTCCTTTTCTCCATTCCTATTTTCTTTTTACAATTCCACTCACCATTTAATCCCATACATATATATGTATTTATTTATTTTGAGACGGAGTCTTGCTCTGTCGCCCAGGCTGGAGTGCAGTCACACAATCTCGGCTTACTGCAACCTCAGCCTCCTGAGTAGCTGGGATTACAGGCGCACGCCACCAATCTGGCTAAGTTTTGTATTTTTAGTAGAGACGGGGTTTCACCATGTTGGCCAGGCTGGTTTCGAACTCCTGGCCTCAAGCAATCCTCCCACTTTGGCCTCCCAAAGTGCTGGGATTACAAGTGTGAGACACCACGCCCAGCCTTTTTTTTTTTTTTTTTCCTGAGTAATCCTATATTAAAACATATTTTATAATTATATAAAAATTTTAAAATACATAATGAAATTTGATGCCTTCTTTCTAATTTTAAGTTAGATGAAATTAAATAAAATTAGGTTTCATCTGTGTAGTTTACATACAGAAGAAAAGGTATCAGTTCTCCATGCCTGAATTAATGACATGAAAAGTTCTATAGAATTCTTTTCTTGTAATCATTATACTACTTTGAGACAAAATGTCATTTAAATAACCCTTGCATTTCACTCATTAATGAAAATAGTATTTATTAGCACGTTAACAGAAGAAAAAGCATCCTCTCTTTCCCCATGCTCTCTCTCCCAAAGGCACACCAGGGACACACCAGCTGACAGCCTGGGGGAAGAACTGACACCTACCCTTTCTGCCTATTGACTTTGCAGGAAAGATGAAATACACCCTCAGTCTATGCCACAAAGTGGAAAACTGTAAATTCGTCAAGAGGAAAAGAAAGGATCCAAAAAGGCTTCCTCAATTACAATTGACCTGAATCTTGAAAATGGGTAAGATTTAGATATTAGAAAATAGGAGAGAAATGCATTTCCGACTTCTTTGGCTTGCTCAGTTAGGGGAAACCTGAAGCAAAGGAAGCCTGCGAGGAAGAGGAGATTGTGACATGCAATGAAAAGCAGTTTTAAAAACAAGAAGAAGGTGAGTAAGAGATAACAGCTGTTTGCCACTTAGGTTCCGAAACCATAAGGACATCCTTCCCCACTCTATTATGACACGAAATCTGTTTCTCAATACGATGAGCCACGATGACTAAATTTGTAAGCACGTCTGTGCAAACAAGGGCAAGTTTCAGTAAAGAAATGAAAAGAATAATGATAAACAGGGTCACTTTCAGTCATACACGCAAACAAAATGATTTAAATGATCTCACAGAAATGAGCCCACCTGAGAAGTAGGCTGCAGAAAAGTTTTGCAAAGGAGGAGCCACAGCAGTGGCTCCAGGGCCAGCTCCACCCTCCCCTGCGACGATCCCTCTTGTGTATAATGAGGTTTGCCTGGTAATTGTGGAAAGGCTAAAACTGTCCCCCAAAAGTAAGGAAATGGGGAAGAACCAAGACATTCTGTAAACTTTTTTTGTGAACAGTAAGTACACATACACACACACACACACACGAGACTAAAGGCCAAAACTGTTCTCATCTGATCTCTCTTTAAACACAAAATGCGCTGGGCAAAATGGCTCACACTTGTAATCCTAACGTTTTGGGAGGCCGAGGTGCTGCAGATCACTTCAGCTCAGGAGTTTGAGACCAGACTAGGCAACATGGTGAAACCCCATCTCTACCAAAAATACAAAAATTAGCCAGGCGTGGTGCACACCTGTGGTCCCAGCTACTTGGGAGTCTGAGGTGGAAGGATCACTGGAGCCTGGGAAGTCGAGGCTGCAGTGAGCTGTGATTGCACCACTGCACCCCAGGATGGGTGACAGAGCGAGAGGCTGTCTCAAAAAAATAAAAATAAACACAAAATGATATCTTGAAAGGACGAAAGAACACCCAATAACTGGCCTGGGCTAATCCTTTTCCCAAGAACCTGGAGACGATACATTAATGGAAACAAAAAAGAAAAGAAGAGGAAGGATGAAATGAGGGCACCAGCAGGGCAGACCTGATACACAAGAATGATCCTGCTGCGGGCTCCTCCTTCCCAGGCCCATCTCTTTTCTCCATCATGTTTGGCCACCATAGCGGGGCTCATGGCAAATCAGCAGGGCTTGCAGATTCTAGCTGCAGTTCAGTACCAAAGCAAGAATGAAAACAAGAAAATGTAGCGATTCAAAAAGGATTCTACAATCATGCGCTCTCAAGACGTTAATATTTGTGTTTTCAACAGCAAAAAAGTCACACTAATACCTCTGCTGTTAGTTGCAGTGCTTTCTCAATATCAATATCCTTCCAACTTCTCTTTAAATTTAAAATGTATTGCTAGAGTAATCCAGCATATAAACAGAACCAATGACAAAAACCACATGATTATCTCAATAGATGCAGAAAAAGCCTTTGACAAAATTCAACAGCCCTTCATGCTAAAAAACTCTCAATAAATTAGGTATTAATGGGACGTATCTCAAAATAATAAGAGCTATTTATGACAAACCCACAGCCAATATCATACTGAATGGGCAAAAACTGGAAGCATTCCCTTTGAAAACGGGCACAAGACAGGGATGCCCTCTCTCACCACTCTTATTCAACATGGTGTTGGAAGTTCTGGCCAGGGCAATCAGGCAGGAGAAGGAAATAAAGGGTATTCAATTAGGAAAAGAGGAAGTCAAATTGTCCCTGTTTGCAGATGACATGATTGTATATCTAGAAAACCCCATTGTCTCAGCCCAAAATCTCCTTAAGCTGATAAGCAACTTCAGCAAAGTCTCAGGATACAAAATCAAGTGCAAAAATTATAAGCATTCCTATATACCAATAACAGACAGACAGGCAAATCATGAGTGAACGCCCATTCACAATTGCTTCAAAGAGAATAAAATACCTAGGAATCCAACTTACAAGGGATGTGAAGGGCCTCTTCAAGGAGAACTACAAACCACTGCTCAATGAAATAAAAGAGGATACAAACAAATGGAAGAACATTCCATGCTCATGGATAGGAAGAATCAATATCGTGAAAATGGCCATACTGCCCAAGGTAATTTATAGATTCAATGCCATCCCCATCAAGCTACCAATGACTTTTTTTTCACAGAATTGGAAAAGACTACTTTAAAGTTCATATGGAACCAAAAAAGAGCCTGCATTGCCAAGTCAATCCTAAGCCAAAAGAACAAAGCTGGAAGCATCACGCTATGTGAATTCAAACTATACTACAAGGCTACAGTAACCAAAACAGCATGGTACTGGTACCAAAACAGAGATATAGACCAATGGAACAGAAGAGAGCCCTCAGAAATAATACTACACATCTACAACTATCTTGTCTTTGACAAACCTGACAAAAACAAGAAATGGGGAAAGGATTCCCTATTTAACAAATGGTGCTGGGAAAACTGGCTAGCCATATGTAGAAAGCTGAAACTGGATCCCTTCCTTACACCCTAAACAAAAATTAATTCAAGATGGATTAAAGACTTAAATGTTAGACCTAAAACCATAAAAACCCTAGAAGAAAACCTAGGCAATATCATTCAGGACATAGGCATGGGCAAGGACTTCATGTCTAAAACACCAAAAGCAATGGCAACAAAACCCAAAATTGACAAATGGGATCTAATTAAACTAAAGAGCTTCTGCACAGCAAAAGAAACTACCATCAGAGTGAACAGGCAACCTACAGAATGGGAGAAAATTTTGCAACCTACTCATCTGACAAAGGGCTAATATCCAGAATCTAACTCAAACAAATTTACAAGAAAAAAACAACAACCCCATCAACAAGTGGGCAAAGGATATGAACAGACACTTCTCAAAAGAAGACATTTATGCAGCCAACAGACACATGAAAAAATGCTCATCATCACTGGCCATCAAGAGAAATGCAAATCAAAACCACAATGAGATACCATCTCACACCAGTTAGAATAGCGATCATTAAAAATTCAGGAAACAACAGGTGCTGGAGAGGATGTGGAGAAATAGGAACACTTTTACACTGTTGGTGGGACTGTAAACTAGTTCAACCATTGTGGAAGTCAGTGTGGCGATTCCTCTGGGATCTAGAACTAGAAATACCATTTGACCCAGCCATCCCATTACTGGGTATATACCCAAAGGA
>NW_026652285.1:49467940-49522092 GCF_009828535.3 Hylobates moloch | reverse complement strand
CTATTTCCTTCAGTTCTGCTCTGATTTTAGTTATTTCTAGCCTTCTGCTAGCTTTTGAATGTGTTTGCTCTTCCTTTTCTAGTTCTTTTAATTGTGATGTTAGGGTGTCAATTTTGGATCTTTCCTGCTTTCTCTTGTGGGCATTTAGTGCTATAAATTTCCCTCTACACACTGCTTTGAATGTGTCCCAGAGATTCTGGTATGTTGTGTCTTTGTTCTCGTTGGTTTCAAAGAACATCTTTATTTCTGCCTTCATTTCATTATGTACCCAATAGTCATTCAGGAGCAGGTTGTTCAGTTTCCATGTAGTTGAGTGGTTTTGAGTGAGTTTCTTAATCCTGAGTTCTAGTTTGATTGCACTGTGGTCTGAGAGACAGTTTGTTATAATTTCTGTTCTTTTACATTTGCTGAGGAGAGCTTTACTTCCAACTATGTGGTCAATTTTGGAATAGGTGTGGTGTGGTGCTGAAAAAAATGTATATTCTGTTGATTTGGGGTGGAGAGTTCTGTAGATGTCTATTAGGTCCAGTTTGTGCAGAGCTGAGTTCAATTCCTGAATATCCTTGTTAACTTTCTGTCTCGTTGATCTGTCTAATGCTGACAGTGGGGTGTTAAAATCTCCCATTATTATTGTGTGGGAGTTTAAGTCCCTTTGTAGGTCACTAAGGACTTGCTTTATGAATCTGGGTGTTCCTCTGTTGGGTGCATATATATTTAGGATAGTTAGCTCTTCTTGTGAATTGATCCCTTTACCATTAAGTAATGGCCTTCTTTGTCTCTTTTGATCTTTGTTGGTTTAAAGTCTATTTTATCAGAGACTAGGATTGCAACCCCTGCCTTTTTTTGTTTTCCAGTTGCTTGATAGATCTTCCTCCATCCCTTTATTTTGAGTCTATGTGTGCCTCTGCACGTGAGATGGGTTTCCTGAATACAGCACACTGATGGGTCCTGACTCCTTATCCAGTTTGCCAGTCTGTGTCTTTTAATTGGAGCATTTAGCCCATTTACATTTAAAGTTAATATTGTTATGTGTGGATCTGATCCTGTCATTATGATGTTAGTTGGTTATTTTGTTTGTTAGTTGATGCAGTTTCTTCCTAGCTTCGATGATCTTTACAATTTGGCATGTTTTTGCAGGGGCAGATACCGGTTGTTCCTTTCCATGTTTAGTGCTTCCTTCAGGAGCTCTTTTAGGGCAGGCCTGGTGGTGACAAAATCACTCAGCGTTTGCTTGTCTGTAAAGTATTTTATTTCTCCTTCACTTGTGAAGCTTAGTTTGGCTGGATATGAAATTCTGGGTTGAAGGTTCTTTTCTTTAAGAATGTTGAATATCGGCCCCCACTCTCTTCTGGCTTGTAGAGTTTCTGCTGAGAGATCAGCTGTTAGTCTGATGGGCTTCCCTTTGTGGGTAACCCGACCTTTGTCTCTGGCTGCCCTTAACATTTTTTCCTTCATTTCAACTTTGGTGAATCTGACAATTATGTGTCTTGGAGTTGCTCTTCTCAAGGAGTATCTTTGTGGCATTCTCTGTATTTCCTGAATCTGAATGTTGGCCTGCCTTGCTAGATTGGTGAAGTTCTCTTGGATAATATCTTGCAGAGTGTTTTCCAACTTGGTTCCATTCTCCCCATCATTTTCAGGTACACCAATCAGACGTAGGTTTGGTCTTTTCACATAGTCCCAAATTTCTTGGAGGCTTTGTTCATTTCTTTTTATTCTTTTTTCTCTAAACTTCCCTTCTCGCTTCATTTCATTCATTTCATCTTCCATCAGCGATACCCTTTCTTCCAGTTGATCGCATCTGCTACCGAGGCTTCTGCAATCTTCGCGTAGTTCTCGATACTTGGCTTTCAGCTCCATCAGCTCCTTTAAGCCCTTCTTTCCATTGGTTATTCTAGTTATCCATTCATCTAATTTTTTTTCAAAGTTTTTAACTTCTTTGCTATTGTTTTGAATTTCCTCCCGTAGCTCAGAATAGTTTGATCCTCTGAAGCCTTCTTCTCTCAACTCGTCAAAGTCATCCTCCATCCAGCTTTGTTCCGTTGCTGGTGAGGAACTGCGTTCCTTTGGAGGAGGAGAGGTGCTCTGCTTTTTAGAGTTTCCAGTTTTTCTGCTCTGTTTTTTCCCCCATCTTTGTGGTTTTATCTACTTTTGGTCTTTGATGATGGTGATGTACAGATGGGTTTTTGGTGTGGATGTCCTTTCTGTTTGTTAGTTTTCCTTCTACCAGACAGGACCCTCAGCTGCAGGTCTGTTGGAGTTTACTAGAGGTCCACTCCAGACCCTGTTTGGCTGGGTGTCAGCACCAGTGGCTGCAGAACAGTGGATTTTCGTGAGACCACAAATTCAGCTGATAGTTCCCCTGGAAGTTTTGTCTCAGAGGAGTACCCGGCCGAGTGAGGTGTCAGTCTGTCCCTACTGGGGGGTGCCTCCCAGTTAGGCTGCTCGGGGGTGAGGGACCCACTTTAGGAGGCAGTCTGTCCGTTCTCAGATCTCCAGCTGCGTGCTGGGAGAACCACTACTCTCTTCAAAGCTGTCAGTCAGACAGGGACATTTAAGTCTGCAGAGGTTCCTGCTGAATTTTTGTTTGTCTGTGCCCTGCCCCCAGAGGTGGAGCCTACAGAGGCAGGCAGGCCTCCTTGAGCTGTGGTGGGCTCCACCTAGTTCGACCTTCCTGGCTGCTTTGTTTACCTAACCGAGCCTGGGCAATGGCAGGCGCCCCTCCCCCAGCCTCGCTGGGGCCTTGCAGTTTGATCTCAGACTGCTGTGCTAGCAATCAGCGAGACTCCGTGGGCATAGGACCCTCTGAGCCAGGTGCGGGACACAATCTCCTAGTGTGCCGTTTTCCAGGCCCGTTGGGAAAGCGCAGTATTAGGGTGGGACTGACCCAATTTTCCAGGTGCCGTCTGTTACCCCTTTCTTTGACTAGGAAAGGGAACTCCCTGACCCCTTGCGCTTCCCGAGTGAGGCAATGCCTTGTCCTGCTTTGGCTCGCGCACAGTGCGCTTCACCGACTGTCCTGCACCCACTGTTTGGCACTCCCTAGTGAGATGAAACCGGTACCTCAAACAGAAACGCAGAAATCACCCGTCTTCTGTGTCGCTCAGGCTGGGAGCTGTAGACCGGAGCTGTTCCTATTTGGCCATCTTCGCATGCTCCCTATCTTCTGTATCTTCAGTAATTTTCTTTAAAAATTGCCAACTGGGATAAAATGGTGACAGTTCTCCAAAATAAGCTCCAATTAAATATATTTGCAAAGCATATAATTTCCCAAAAACAAAAATCCATTGACAATCTCACTTCACTTACACATCCTCTGCGTTCACGTTCCATGTTCTTTTCTGGTACTTAAGTTTGCACAATACACTTATATTTTTGCTCAGATGCAAAAGCAGCAGGGATTTCATTTTCTATTCTTTTTTGATTTACTGGTTATCAAAGTATCTTCATTTGTTTTTGTCACAATTAGTTCATCTTATGGTTGGATATTAAAGGTATTTCCAAATTAAACTGTTATAAATATGAACTATGAATAGCTTTGTATATCATAGCTTTTGTTTTCACTTTGCTTTTAAAGGATTTCCTTGGAATTCCCAGGAGTAAGGATTTTAGGTCACTACTTGAAAGTTTCTATGCCTCTTCTCTGCCTTCCAAATAAACGATGCTTATACTGTCCCCAGTAACATCTGGATATCATTTGCTCTACATTTACTATACATTTTAATTATATATAATGTTAAATGACTGTATATGAATATACTGTATAATTATTTTTGCGATGTTGCAACTGTAAAATGGTACATCATCAAGGTTTCATTTTGTGATTTCTTTGATTACTAGTGGCTGAATCTTTTCTTTTCTTTCTTTTTCTGAGACAGGGTATCGCTCTATTACCCAGGCTAGAGTGCAGTGGCGTAACCAAAGCTTACTACAGCCTCTACTTCCCAGGTTCAAAGCGATCCTTCTACGTCAGCCTCCTGGGTAGCTGGGAGTACAGGCACATGCCACCATGCCTGGCTAATTTTTATATTTTTTGTAGAGGCAAGCTCTTGCATTGTTGCCCAGGCTGGTCTTGAACTCCTGGGCTCAAGTGATCCACCTGGGCCTCCTAAAGTGCTGGGATGATAGGTGTGAGTCACTGTGCCCAGTCCTGAATATTTTCTCTTGGGTTTGTTTACATCTGAGACACAGAAGAGTACAGTGGCAATGATTTCAGCTCTCCAGCCGGACTGCCCCAGCAGGAGACCTGGGAGTCATCATTCCCCATCCCAAACTTCAGCAAATTCTTAGCCTCTCCTAGCTTCGGTGTTTTCATTGTTTTTTAAAAAAAACCGATTAACTTTAAACAATTTCATTGGGGAAATGATCATATATACCTTAGAGTTTTTATAAAGAGTAAGTGAGCTAACTTGTAACACGTATATACTGTATTTGACAAATAATGAGCCCTTAATGTATTATTATTATTTTCCGTTTTTTCCCTGAGCTCATGTCTAAGGGTAACTTTTTCAGACTTCAAAAATAAAAATCCATATTTCAAGTTTACTAACAAATACTTCAATATACTCAACTCAATTCCATACTGAGAATCTATTATACAAAATAGATTCCTAGGCTCTGGGGAGAAAAATACAAACATAAATAATACATACTCCCTGCTCTCCAGGAATTCACATAGTGGTTATTTGCTGAGGTTTCTGGGGGAAATTATAGGCTTGGTCAATATAGTTAGAAACTATTTTTAGAACAACGCATCCATTGTAGAGCTGAAAGAAACTTTAGGAAGCATCTAGTGTTGCTGGAAACAGCAGCTCTGGGAGCAATTACTAGGTCTTCAGGATAGGGATGGAGTCTGTGGTCCCATAAATTACAAGAAACAAAGGCATAAAGACAGACAAGTGTGGCAGGGCACAGTGGCTCACACCTGTAATCCCAGCACTTTAGGAGGCCGAGGTGGGCAAATCATCTGAGGTCAGGAATTCTATACCACCCTGGCCAACGTGGTGAAACCCCGTCTCTACTAAAAACACAAAAATTAGCCAGCCATGGTGGCAGGCGCCTGTAATCCTAGCTACTCCGGAAGGAAGCAGGGGAATTACTTGAATCCCGGAGGTGGAAGTTGCAGTGAGCTGAGATCACGCCATTGCACCCCAGCCTGGGCGACAGAGCGAGATTCCATCACAAAAAAAAAAAAAAAAAAAAAAAAGAAAAGAAAGGAAAAGAAAAAAGAAGAGAAAAGAAAAGAAAGACAAGATTCTCTGTTGCTGGTTTGGCTCCTTATTTCTTAGCCCTTAAGACAGTCATGTCTACTGTAAATATTTAAAGACAGAGACATGGTATTCAGCATTTCTCAAACTTACATGACAAAGAAAACTTATAAGAAGAGCATATTGCAAGTTCATAACAAAAAAGTCCATCTCGCCCCAAGTTGCACCCTCCTCTGTAACTCAAGAAAAAGCTGAAGTCCTGGGGCATAAGGGTCAAGATCTAGTGGAAAGCTGCCTTTAACCAGAGTGTGCAGCTTCACCCTTGTGGGTATGTGTTCTTTCACACTCTACTGCATTCCCTTCACTCAATTCTACTTTTTTGGGAGGGAGGGCCACCCACAGAACCCAAAAGAGACATCTGACATTTCTTTGTGGTGTCAGTCACACATTCTCTTTTCTCATTTCCTTTTTTTCTTTGAGACAAAGTCTTGCTCTGTTGCCCAGGCTGAAGTACAGAGATGCGATCTTGACTCACTGCATCCTCTGTCTCCCAGGTTTGAGTCCAAGTGATTCTCCCACTTCAGCCTCCTGAGTAGCTGGGATTACAGGTGAACGCCACCACACTCGGCTATTTTTTTTTATTTATTTTTAGCAGGGACGAGGTTTCATCATGTTGGCCAGGCTGGTCTCGAACTCCTGACCTCAAGTGATCCGCCAGCCTCAGCCTGCCAAAGTGCTGGCATTACAGGCTGAGCCACTGTGCCCAGCCCCTAGTCCATTTTTTAAAAATATTTACGGGAGGTTGATGTGGGAGAACCAGTTGAGCTGACTGGGGAGAGACAGCCGTGAGCCGTGATCGTGCCACTGCACTCCAGCTTGGGCAACAAAGCGAGACTGGTCTCAAAAAAAAAAAATTTACATCTTATTTTGACCCAAAATAATATTACTGAGCATGACCAATCTACCTCATAATGCTGACTTCTGACATGCTGCAAAATCACATCTACCATCAAAAACTGGTGTCTTTCCTAATGGGAGAATACAGCACAGAGGACATGCCTCGAAATGGTCAGAAATGTCTTTGGAAAACACTTACGTTAAAGGTACTAATTTCCACTTACACATGTTTTTTTAAATCCCGTATTTTTATAGCCATGCCTCTTATTTTCAGGGAACTCATAAGTTTTCTGACACAAGTAATCAACAACAAAATTGGTGAGCTATTTCTGACTTGAAAAACACTTCCGCATAGCAGTGAGACATACATGTACGGGTTTTTATCTATACCCTGGGGTTTGTGGAAGTTAAGCGCCCCAGGCAGGAGCACATTCCTGGGATGGCCACACTCCCGCAGCAGATATAGCATGTGCTTCAGGATTTTTAATTGCAAACTGGAGGTTTTGTTAATTAGCATAAGCAGAGTGAGAACCAGATCCTCCTAGGTGAATGCAAGGACTGTGTTGGTTAGCATAACAGATATGAGAAATGTGTAGAGACAATGGATGAGATCGGGGGCTCCACCTATATGAAAGGATTAGGGATATTCCAGAAGCAATTTCTGCATTTACATGAAGAGGACAAACAAGCCTGGCCGGCCCCAAAGTCTGGGATGGTGTCCTAAGCGCATTCCTGGATCCAGCTGCTGATTTCAGGAAATTCTTGATCACCTGACCCCCACTGAATCTTGCACTAACCAGAAGACTTCTGCAAACTGCACATTAAGTGGCTTCTTAAAAAAAAAAAAAAAAAAAATTTAATTCTTAATTGACAAATAATAATTGTGTATATTTGTGGGGTATAATGTGATGTTTTGATATATGTGTACATTATGGAATGATAAAATGTACACATTTCAAGAGAAACAAGACATGTATACAATGTATTTATCACTCTTTGGTTTGACCACTTTTTTTTTTTTTTTTTGAGACAGGGTCTCGCTCTGTCACCCAGGCTTGAATGTAGTGGCCCAATCATGGTTCACCACAGCCTCGACTCCTGGGCTCAAGCAATCCTTCCACCTCAGCCTCCTGAGTAGCTGGGACTACAGATGCACAACACCACACCCAGCTAATGTCTGTATTTTTATGTAGAGATGGTATTTTACCATATTGCCCAGGCTGGTCTCGAACTCCTGGGCCCAAGCGATCTGCCTGCCTCGGCCTCCCAAAGTGCTGAAATTACAGGCATGAGCTACCACACCCAGCCTAAGCACTTATTTTTAATCCAGCAGTAATTTTCTTTTCCACTGGATAAACTGGAGGGGTATATCATGAGAAAGAGGCTGTTTTAAAGTTCACCAGCAAGCAAGTTCTCAGACTGCCTTATTTATAAATAAATATATTATATATTTTATTTACATTATATACATGGCATATCTATACAGTTATGTTTACACTTGACTTAGAGTCAAAGTCATATACACACACACAGGACTTTGACTCAAAGTTTTTAATGACAAGCATGCAAAATTTCTTAGTGTAGACCCTAAGAGTCACCTTAATGTAAGTATGTTTATTTAAAAATTGTATGTATATACTACTGTTACCAGGGGGTCCTTGCTCCCAGAGCTCCCAAGATGGTGGCAAGCCTCGTGTTCTCTGACCTGGGGTTCTTGGCCTCACAGATTCCAAGGAGTGGAATCTTGGGCCATGCGGTGAGTGTTATTCTCTATTAGAAGCCATGGGTCACGGAAGAGAACTGTGGAACCCAGTGACTAATGTTCAGCTTGATTAGGATGAACCTGGGCACTTAGCCATGCAGGAACAATGGCAAGCCTTTAGCCCGATTGGGAGTGGCAACGGGCACCTCGCTGGATCAGGAGCACAGCAGACACCCTGCCAGATCCGGAGGGATGGAAGTCAGTGGCGGGTCTGCGACAGTGGCAAACAACAATGGTGGACAATGAGTGAAAGCTCAGCTCAAGCCGTAACAAACACGGACCAGAAGAGAGTGCAGTTGCAAGATTTAATAGAGTGGAAACAGAGCTCCTATACAAAGGGAGGGGACCCGAAGAGGGTAGCCGTTGCTGGCTGGATGCCTGGGTTTATATCCCGATCACTGTCCCTCCCGCTGTGCTCTCAGGCGATAGATGATTGGCTATGTCTTTACCTCCTGTTTTTGCCTAATTAGCATTTTAGTGAGCTCTCTGTACTACCTGATTGGTCGGGTGTGAGCTAAGTTGCAAGCCCCGTGTTTAAAGGTGGACACGGTCACCTTCCCAGCTAGGCTTAGGGATTCTTAGTGGGCCTAGGAAATCCAGCTAGTCCTGTCTCTCACTACTGCACTAATAAATTACATGTATCATAATACAAAAACTTGGAGGATGCAATAAAACCTATTACTTCAATTGTAGTGCACTCTTGGCTCTGCTACCTAAATCTTGACACTTAGTTTCCTCTATCCACCAATCCCATAGTTTTTTGGCGAAATTCGCCCGGTGGGTTTCAATCAATTGTAAACACTAATCAAAATAGTCTGCAGGTGCCCCATAAAGTTAACAAATGGATTAAAAACTCATTGATACCTTTCAATTAAAGTAGTTAGACAATTCTGTTTCCTAGTTTTTAATTTTTTTTCCTTTGAGAGCTTTGATAACTCATAAATGTACAATATTTTTTGGCAATATGTTCACATTACAATGAAAACATCTCCACATAGCCACTTCCCAAATGCCCCTTGGTAGCAGAAATTTCTTTTGAAAAGTAATTCACTGTAAGAACCTCACATTTACCTTGGATTTTTCCCTTTTCCCCAAAATATCTGACTACTGATAGGCCTAGCAAAATTGTAAAGAGGCAACACATTTGAAACCCCATCTTTCTGCTTAAGAGAGATGCAGACACCTGTAAACTGAACCACTCTTACGTATCTGGCAACAAAAGAACTAGGAATGCTCTGATGGATGCAAAGGACGGTCCTGCTCCCTCCCCAGGGCATGGCAAAGGATGACAAAGCTTCTACAGACTAAAGCAGTGATTCTTTCTCACGCCATGACATATATACCAAAAGGTAACCATTGAACATCAGCTTCAGCTCTCTTGGCTTAAGGGAGAGGGCTGAGAGAAATGCAGTATCTCAGTACACCTATCACCTGCTCAGGGACAAGTCTAGGTTGAGAGATGCTCTAATTTAAAGGCTTTGTGTTTCTAAAGTCAAACAACTCGATGACACCCTATAGCTCCTAACTTGCAACATCTCACAGTATGCTTGATGGCCAGGTGAGCAGGGCTCCAGCTAGGCAAGGAATCCCTGCCTCCTCATCCACCTTAGAAACCACATTCACCGTACAAGACACAGGACTGAAGGAGGGTCCATGCCCGGTGACTCACGCCCGTAATCCCAGCACTTCGGGAGGCCCAGGCAGGCGGATCACCTGAGGTAAGGAGTTCGAGACCAGCCTGGTCAACATGGTGAGACCCTGTCTCTACTAATTAGTCAGGCATGGTGGCATGCGCCTGTAATCCCAGCTACTCAGGAGGCTGAGGCAGGACAATCGCTTGAACCTGGGAGGTGGAGGTTGCAGTGACCTCAGATTGTGCCACTGCACTCCAGCCTGGGCGACAGAGCAAGACTGCCTAAAAAACAAACAAACAAACAAAAAAAAAACAAAAAAAAAACACAACACTGAAGGAGGGACCACTGGCACTCTTCACCTTAAATGCTTATAAAACTATAAACAGAAGTTCTTACACTTCCTTTCAACACCCCCAAAGGACTGTCCTTTGCTTCCTGCTTTGGATAACAATATGATCTCAACCTCATTTTCTGTCCTACACAATTGGTCTCAGCCTTATTTTCTGTCCCACACAACTGACAAATGCAGTAAACTCCAGGCAGCAGGGGCTGGAGCTCAACACAGAAGAGTGGCTTTAACTGGACTCAGGGCCACTCAACAGGCAAGCAGCTCTCAATCTGGTTTGTACACTGGAAGCACCAGGGAGCTTTCAAAAAGGACCAATAACTGAGTCCCCCTACCAGAGATTTGATGGAATTGGTATAGAGTTTGACCTGGGTGTCAGATTTTTTTTTTAAAGCTCCACAGGTGTTACTAATGCATAGCCAACACTGAGAATCATGACGTGGGACATGAACCTGCATGATGTGGAAGGGGCTTGAAAAGGTCCTTCCTCTCCAGGACTGTCACCCCTAGTGGCTTTGATGCCCATCAAAAGATCAGCTGAGGTTGGGCGCGGTGGCTCACGCCTGTAATCCCAACACTTTGGGAGGCCAAGGCGGGTGGATCACGAGGTCAGGAGATCGAGACCATCCTGGCTAACACGGTGAAAACGCCATCTCTACTAAAAATACAAAAAATTAGCTGGGCGCAGTGGCGGGCGCCTGTAGTCCCAGCTACTTGGGAGGCTGAGGCAGGAGAATCGCTTGAACTTGGGAGGTGGAGGTGGCAGTGAGCAGAGATCGTGCCACTGGCACTCCAGCCTGGGCAACAGAGCAAGACTCCATCAAAAAAAAAAAAAGATCAGCTGAGCATTTACTGCCTTTAGTTAACAAGCGTGTAAGGCCAAAGGTAGGAAGCAATTTGTAGAAAAAGTGGTGCGAGGCTATTTCAGGTGTACAGGGCCAAGCTTCAAGGCAATCATCATTCATAATACTTTCCAGGGAGCCAAACACAAAGCTTGGCACTAGAAAATGCTTACTAAATGCTGGTTGAAGAAATATCTGACTGCACACACAGACATACCCCAAACTCAGCCAATGGTTTTGCCACTTCCTTCAGAAAAAGTCCTCACGATTCTGGTCCCAAAATCTAAAGCATCTTTATCTATCTTCTGCCTCCCTCCTTCCATCAAAGACCAATTTCTGCACTATGTTCTCACTCTCTCTGAAAACTGGTCCTATCATTTATTTCACCTTCGTGCATCTTTAGGCTCTTCCTCTCTACCAGAAAATTCCCAGTAGCGGCCAGACACAGTGTCTCATGCCTATAATCCCACACTTTGGGAAGCCAAGGTAGGCAGATTGCTTCAGCTCAGGAATTTGAGACCAGCCTGGACAACAGAGATGGTGAGACCCGTCTCTAGAAAAAGAATAGAAAAATTAGCCAGGCGTAGTGCTGTACACCCTTGGTGCTACTTGAAGGCTGAGGTGGGAGGATGGCATGAGCCCCAGGGGGTGGAGGTTGCAGTGAGCTAAGATTGTGCCACTGCACTCCAGCCTGGGCAATGGAGAGAGATCCTGTCAAAAACACAAAAAACAAACAAACAAAATCCCAGTAGCATCAGAGCATGTTTAAATTTCTCCCATCTCAATCTGAAACAAAACAAAACATCATAGACCCCTCATTTCCTCCCTGCCCTGCATGAATATCACACTTCTCAGTACCCTTAACAGGCCTCTCTTCCTCTACCAAATACAGTGATCAAACTCTATGGGTCCAGCCCTTTTCTTTTCTCATTCTACATCCTCTTTGGATGAGTGCTTTTTATGCAGTAATACTTATATGCAACAGCTCCCAAACATGTATCTCCACCCCGGATCTCTTCCAGGAGTAGCAACTGTCTACTCCTCATCTTTACTTGGATGTCTCACAAACAAAACACACATCCAAAAAGGCATTATCTTCCCTCCCACACCTCGTGCCAACCCGCTCCTCCTCCTGTGTTCTCAATTACCATAATGGTTCCACCATCCCACCCTACTCAGTTGTTTATGCCAGAAACTTTTGAAACATCCTTGCTACCTCCCTCTCCATCAACCATATCCAAATAATCACCACCTTCTTGCTGATTTTAACTACAAACCCAATCTCACTCAGTCTCAATCCTTACCTGTCATTAAGCTTTATCCAGTGCTTCTACACCACCCCTGGGTGACTGCAAAAGCACTGTTTGTTCACATCCACCCTCCTCCTCCCCAGGGTGGCCACATGATTGCACAGGCTGTGCCTGCGCAACAAGTCTGGCTCAGGGGGCTGAAGCCTTTTGACCTGGCCTAGCTGGGACACAGTGGTGCATTTTTTCTAATTGGTCCACACAGAATAGAAGCCTTTTTTGGGTTTGCACAAAGACACCGTACATGCCAGCAGGACCTACCTCTCTAAACTATTGTCTACACAGCAACAGCGATCATTTTACAAACTCAAATTAGGCCAGGCGCGGTGGCTCACACCTGTAATCCTAGGACTTTGGGAGGCCAAGGTGAGAGGATCACTTGAGGTCAGGAGTTCAAGACCAGCCTGGCCAATATGCTGAAACCCTGTCTCTACTAAAAATACAAAAATTATCTGGGTGTGGTGACGCGCATCTAATTCCAGCTACTTGGGGCAGAGGTTGCAGTGAGCCGAGATTGCACCATTGCACTCCACTCTGGGTGACAGAGCAAGACTCCATCTAAAAAAAAAAAACTCAAATCAGAGTCAGGCACAGCAGTGCCTATGCAGTCGCAGCTACAAGGGAGGCTGAGGCAGGAGGATCACTTGAGCCCAGGAGTTTGATGGCAGTGTGCTATGATTGCTCCTGTGAATAGCCACTGCACTCCAGCCCGAGCAACATAGCAAGACTGTCTCAAAAACAAAAAAATCTCATTGGAAACTGGAGAAAATGAACTGGAGGAATGTGGGCAACACTACTGCCCTAACAAGGAAAATTGAGAGGATATTTCACCGTATCAGGGATCTTCCTAAGAACATTTCTGAGAAGAATGTAGGAATTGCTACCTGGCCCAGTATCTGCCTTTGAGAAAATGTGAGAGAGATGAACTAAAGAAGTATATTCAATTTTTAAGTAGAATTTAGAGAAAACATAAAGGACTCAGGACTTGCTGGGTTCAAAATAAAACTACTTCTAGTCAGATATGGTAGCCCATGCCTATAGTCTCAACTACTTGAGAGGCTGAAGTGGGAGGATCACTTGAGCCTAGGAGTTCAACTGAAGTGTGCTATGATCTCACCTGTGAATAGCCACTGCACTCCAGCCTGGACAAGAAAGTGAGACACTGTGTTCAACAAACAAAACAACCTCAAATCAAAAACCCTTTAGTGGTCGGGGTGGTGGCTTACACCTGTAATTCCCAGCACTCTGGGAGGCCAATGTGGGCAGATCGCTTGAACCCAGGAGTTTGAGACTAGCCTGGGCAACATGGCAAAACCCTATCTCCACTAAAAATACAAAAATTACCCAGGCATGGTGGCGTGTGCCTGTAGTCCCAGCTACTCAGGAGGCTGAGGTGGGAGGATCACCTGAGCCTGGGAGGTGGAGGTTGCAGTGAGCCAAGATGGTGCCACTGCATTCCAACCTGGGCAGCACAGTGAGACCCTGTCTGGAACAAACAAACAAAAAGTGGGTTTCCACTATGCTGACATTAAAGTCCAAAATCCTAAAAATGACCCAAGACATATTTTACTCTTGATCTCAGCTCTTTCAGCCTGTAAGTTTATCCCCTAATGTACTGCACTAACTCCTACTAATCTTTCGGCCTTTTTTTTAATTATTATTTTTACAAAAAAAAAAAGAGAGATGGGAGTCTCGCTATGTTGATCTGGCTGGTCTCAAAGTCCTGGCCTCAAGCGATTCTCCCATCTTAGCCTCCCAAAGTGCTAGGATTATAGGTGTGAGCCACTGTACCTGCCCCCAGGCCTTATTTTAAATATCATTTTTTAAGCAGGCCTTCCCTGAACAGTCCCTCTCCCCTAAACCAGGTTAGGTCTCAAGGTCACATACTCCCCTAACACCCTGTGCTTTCCTAAGTACCACTTAGGATTGTGATAGCCTGAGCCGGTGTGACTATGCGTTTGGCTCATAAGCTCATAAAGGCAGGGACCCTCCATCTTGTTCACAGCTGTGGCCCTGGAGCGAGCAATGCCGGGCATCTAACAGATGCTCAGTAAATAGTTGTTCAATGAATGCCTGAATAAATAGGTTGCTCCAGTACCCATGACTCTAATGAACAAAAATTTGGCTACCTCTTTACCAAAGGAAAAATCAATCATGGGAGGATTTCTTAGTAACATTATTGCATTGATGACCAAATACATGCAGACTCCTCACTGGAAACAGAAGAACAATCAAGGAAGCAGAAACTCCAGGTGCCTAGTGGCAGCAGTAACATTTCACGGTTTAGATTTGCATTTGTGACCACAACCTTACTCTTAGCTATGAATAAAGAGTTTCACCAGGGCCAGCTCATGGGTGGGCAACCAATGCAGTCACACTGGGCCCTGTGCTTGGCTTAATGTTCTGTGGTCACCATGCTCAAATCCTTAATTTTTTTTAACAAGGGGCCCCACAAATTATGTAGCCAGTCCTGAGTTTTACAAATTAGTTTGATTTCTGGAAGGGAACAGTGGATAGCTAATCCCCAGCTAAGGAGCCATCCTCCATAATCAAGGCTGTTTTCAACCTCCCTGAGCACATGTAAGTCCTAATAAAGAGGGCTACATTTCTAGGACATGTTTTCTTCTGATATAAATTATATCATACATTATGTAGCGCTCCCTTTGAGAAAGTTGAGATTTTTCAGATTACAGAAATACACAGCAGTCTTCGTTTTATTGCTGTTAGCTAAAAAGAGGTTAATTTTTCTTAAAACTAAATTCTACTTAAAACTACCGTAGAATTCCTTTTTCATTTCCAACTTTTTAAACTTTATGAAATTTAACAAATGCACTGAACACTTGAAATTTCTTTGGAGATAGAAACTGGCAGGACATGCTTCTCGGAATAGGAAAAAGAAAAAAAAAAGAAAAGAAACTGGCAGGACACATTGGCCATTCACAAAGAACACTGGCTTAGTTATCTTTATGATAAAGGTGTTTCAAAGCGTCAGATGTTTAAATTTACAAATAGCTTCTCTAGTTGTGAAGAGTTTGAAGTTAATTGTTAAGCTTATAAATGTTTAGGCCATCTCAGAAACGTTTAGACCATCTTAAATACAGGTTCATTTTGTTCCTCAACCAAAGATGACTTTGTTCTCTGGGGAACATTTGCCTATGTCTGGAGACATTTGGGGTCGTTTAACTGCAGGGAGGGTGCACTAGCATTTAGTAGGTAGAGGCCAGAGATGCTGCTAAACATCCTGCAATGCACAGGACAGCCCCCACGACAAAATTTAACTGGCCAAAAATGTCAAAAGTGCCACAATTGAGAAAGGCTGGTCTAAACATACATGGCATTTGCCTCAAATAGGAAACGTGATAGCACTAAGCCACAAATCCAGTGACAAAGCCAAGAATACAGACAGTCTCCACAAGAAACACATATGGTTATATGAACAGTCATTTGGGAACTCCCTTTTTAAGACAGGGAGTTAGACATTTGACATACTGACCTGGAACCATGAATACATTTCTCATTAGAATAAATAAAAATAGTGACAAGAGTCCTTGGTTGGCTCTATTAAAAAAAAAATACAGTACAGCTGAAATACCACACACTTCATAGAAAACAGAATTTGACAGTCAGAAGAGATCATTTCCAGTAGTAATTTCTGTTTTCTACCACTTCACTTCATGAAAAATGTACAATATCTACATCACAGTTCAGAATTTTCCATTCATCAGAGAATATAATCACCGTGTACATTAGCAGTTTTTAAGGCAGAGCTTTGCAAACAGATGATGCACGAAACAAATTTGATTTTACTCTTTGTGGGATTTTTGTTTTGAGATGGAGCTTCACTCTGTCGTCCAGGCTTGAGTGCAGTGGCATGATCCCTGCTCATCCCAACCTCCGCCTCCCGGGTTCAAGCAATTATCCTGCCTCAGCCTCCTGAGTTCCTAGGATTACAGGTGCCCACCACCACACCTGGCTAATTTTTGAATATTTTTGTAGAGATGGGGTTTTGCCATGTTGGTCAGGCTGGTCCTGAACTCCTGACATAAGTGATCCACCTGCCTCGGCCTCTCAAAATGTTGGGATTATAGGTGTGAGCCACCATGCCCAGCCTCTTTGTTTTTTGTTTTTTTTTTGAGACAGACTCTTTGCTCTGTCACCCAGGCTGGAGTGCAGTGGTCAATCTTGGCTCAGTGCAACCTCTGCCTCCCGGGTTCAAGCAATTCTCTGTCTCAGCCTCCCAAGTAGCTGGGATTAGAGGCACCCGGCCACCACGCCCAGCTAATTTTTGAATTTCTAGTAGAGACACCATCTTGGCCAGGCTGATCTTGAACTCCTGATCTGGTGATCCACCCGCCTCGGCCTCCCAAAGTGCCGGGATTACATGTGTGAGCCACTGCGCCCGGCCTTCTTTGTGTTCTAAAAATGAAAAAATATGAGCCAATATTTAAAATCAGGCTTTACATTTTTTATTTTTAAGTAAAAGTTCTCAGCTATTTGTGGAAAAAAAAAAAAAAAAAGCTGCCTACACTGTATGGCTGCATGGGAATTCCTGCATGGATACTGGGTGGAAACGGCCAATATCCACCCAGACTTAGCAGGTTCCTCTGCAGTCACCTGGGCCCAACCAAGCACTCTCGTGCATTACCTGTTTAGTCCATGTGGATAAAGTGGATTTTGTGATCCCAGTTTTAGGGAAAAACGTTTTTCTTACTGTTAAGCAATTCAATTACAAATGGAAAAGGAGTAACTCCTTAAAAAGTGAGTGGAAGCATTGCTATCATTAATCAAGAATGAACTATAATTAATGAAGGACAGAATCTAGTACAAACTTGGGGCCAAGGCTAAGGAAGTCCTTTACAGGGCCAAGTTGAAGGACGGGCAGAGGAGGTGGCAGTGACCGTCAAACCCTCATGAAATGGAAAAAATATCAACCTCTCGGCCAATAAAACTTTTTAAAAGTAAATTCATAGTTTGGTATATTGTATTTAAAAATAAAGGAGTTTGCCATTTCTAAGAAATCAGTTTCCCAAAACTACCATTTTAAGGGCCTGAAAAAAATTCCTTTAAGAAAAAGCAGGTATCTACACAGTCTGAGTTTTACTCCCTGCTAGAGCTGAAATCTGTTACCAAAGCCTCCAGCAGGGGGGCCTGCCTGGAATTGCCTAAGCTCCTAGCAGGTAATTTACACTGATCTTTAAAAACTATTAACCCCTCCTCCTCCCCTCTGTAAAACAAACCGGCCTTTCAGAACAGCTCTGGAAGGGGGGCAGAATGCCAGACGAAGAGACAACTTCCAGACCACGTCTCTCACCTCCCACCCATCAAATTCAGCCCACAAAAAGCTGTGGCCGCATTCTCATCTCAAGGCACCATGGCTTTCTTTGAACACCATATATCTTCCCAATTGGCCTCTTGCCCCATTATGTGTAAAAAAACGACTCTCTTTTCTGCAGAAAGAAGTAACAAGGCAAAGGGTGTACAGGGCAACGTTTATATGCATCTACAGCATGCCAGGTGCCTACAGAACCTACCTCGGCCTAGGCGGCCCGTGCCCTAGCCAGGATCTGCAGGCGCCCTCATCCACGTTGGGAGACGGGAAGAGGAGAGGGAGGCGTGACAGGCGAGGGTGCCTGTGCCGCGCAGAAAGCGCTGCCAGGAGAAAAGAAGCAGTGAGCAAGGGCTTCTTCCATTTCAAAAACCTAATAACCAAAACTTGGAGGAATCTGCCTGAGATACTTAAAAAAAAGAGGAAAGAGAAACCTAGGAGGGGGTAAAATGCTTTTACGACGAATCACTTGTTTTCGTAATAGACCCTGCGCGCGAGTTTCCTAGACTGCCGCGAGAAGAAGGAAAGCGAGGGAGCAGGAAAGGAGAGGCTTCGGAGCCCCTAAACTAACGTCTCTTTTCTTATTAGTAATAGTTTGCTCCAGGGTGAGTCATTTACCTCTTTATCAGTAAAGTAGGGGTGAAAATGCATCTTAGCCGGGCTGGGGTTAGGATTCAATGAAGTTAAATGAAGTTAAGCCCCTGGCATCCAAGGGATGGCAGCGAGTCTGTTCGTTCCCTGCCTATCCACGCCCGCAGCCAACCCCTCCGACGTCTAAGCTACACGGACCAGGGGCAAGAGGCCAGAAAGTGACTTTCAGGGGACACGGGGCACCGGCGTCCCAGCCCCACTGAGCGGACGGAAAATGAAGGTGGAAGGAAGAGGCGCCGCTCCATCGCGGTCCCGGGTGCACCCCGGTTCTGCTTCCTCCTCCGCGGGGGAGCCCAGCCCGCCCGGGGCCACGGGGCACTGGCTGAGAGCCGGCTCCCTCCCACCCATCCTTCTCAGCCTTCCCCCGCCGCCGGGCGGCCGAGCCGGGGAGCACGAGGGAGAACCTGTTACCTGGAGTGGGCGTCTGGCCCCGGAGTCTCAGGAGGATGCCCAGCTGCTCCTGCTCCACCAAGCTCCCGCTCCGCGCCGCGCTCTAGGCGCTCCGGAGCTGCGCCTGCAGCCCTCGCACCAGCGGGGCCTGCCCCGGGGCCGCCCCCAGAGGCCCCGCCTTTCTAGGCCCCGCCTTTCTAGGCCCCGCCTTTCTAGGCCCCGCCCACCACGTCCCCGCCTCGCCCACCTGCGCGAGCGCGGGGCTTGGAGACTTGTTGCAGACTCGCGGTTCCCGCCTACAGGGGAGGGCGCCCTCTGGGCACTGACGTGGTCTGGGAGTAGCGCTGCGATCCTAGTGCTTCCTCGCTCCTCTTCCTCACTGTGCCCTGATTCTTAGAGGTGTGTGTGTGTGCGGCGTCTTTTTAAACATTTTATGCTTCCCTTCCTCGAAAGCAGGAAACTCGAGAATTGCTGCCTTTTCTGATTTTAAACATGAAAATATGTTATAGAACAACAATAAAATTAAATTCCAAGGTTCTTGTTATGTAAAGTTTAGAGATAACCATGTAGGTGTTTTTTTCTTTCCCCTAACGAACCTTGCTTCCTAAATTTAGCATTTAAGAACTCATTACATTCATGTGTATTTCCACATAAAACTTAAGAACAAATTAAACTGGAACAATCCACAGTGCTGTGGAAAGTAGGAAAAAACCTTCCCCGCCCTTATAGCACAGATCTTTGTGTCAGTTATAAAAGTTGACACAGTTCTCTTTGTAACAAGAGGAATATTGTGTCTGTGTCTTCTTTCGTTGGATTTTTAGCTCCTAGAAAACAGAACGAGGTCTTATTTGTTTCCATGTTGTTTAAAAAAAATTCTGGCCGGGCGCAGTGGCTCACGCCTGTAATCCCAGCACTTTGGGAGGCCGAGACGGACGGATCACGAGGTCAGGAGATCCAGACCATCCTGGCTAACATGGTGAAACCGCGTCTCTACTAAATATACAAAAAATTAGCCGGGCTTGGTGGCGGGCGCCTGTAGTCCCAGCTACTCGGGAGACTGAGGCAGGAGAATGGCGTGAAACCAGGAGGCGGAGCTTGCAGTGAGCCGAGATCGCGTCACTGCACTCCAGCCTGGGCAACAGGGCGAGACTCTATCTCAAAAAAAAAAAAAAAAAAAAAAAAAATTCTAACTCGGAGGCCATTAGACTGTGATATGTTTGATACTTGCCTGATTTGTCAACAAAAATTAACATAATATGATGGTGTAGAGGAAGAAAGACTTCCCCTCTACTCTCTGAGGCTTGGATAACTAAGTCTATGAAATAAATTGACCGCAGGTAGATTAACAAGAGAAAAAGTACACAGATTTCGTGTAGCGGGTATCACAGAAAAGAAAAATTAATATTCCCTCTGCCTCCCCCAAGAAAAACTGAGATTTTAGGAGCTTGTGTACCCTCTTCATTGGGGAGGGACAATTTAGGGGAGAGGAAATGATTTTGGGAAAAACTCCTGAACTCCTTCAATGGCTAGCTTTGTTTAATATCTCATGAAATTTTTCATGAGCAATTCAAGCATAATTGTTAAGAGCAAGTGGATTAGGTAAATGTAAATGGAATAAAAGTTTATAAATAAACTTTTGAAAATATGTTTTATAAAATTTGTCTACTTAAAAATAGTTTTAAAAATCTTTTTTGGTGACTTGAAATTTCGAACATATTAAATTAAGTAATAGATATTCATTAAATGTCTGAGTCATTTGTAAGTTAAAATACTGACATATTAATTGCTAAACATAAGTTTAAAGTGTAGCCGGGGCCGGGCACAGTGGCTCATGCCTGTAATTCCAGCACTTTGGGAGGCCGAGGTGGGTGGATCACCTGAAGTCAGGAGTTTGAGACCAGCCTGGCCAACATACCAAAACCCCGTCTCTACTAAAAATACAAAAATTAGCCAGCTGCGGTGGCGTGTGCCTGTAGTCCCAGCTACTCGGGAGGCTGAGGCATGAGAATTGCTTGAACCCGGGAGGTGGAGGTTGCAGTGAGCCGAGATTGTGCCACTGCACTCTGGCCTGGGTGACAAAGCAAGGCTCCATCTCAAAAATAAATAAATTAATTAATTAAAAATAAAGTATAGCTGGCTGTTTGCAATGGCTCACGCTTGTAATTCCAACACTTTAGGAAGCTGAGGTGCAAGTATCACTTGAGCCTAGGAGTTTGAGATCAGCCTGGGCAGCATAGCCAGACCTCACCTCTACAAAATAAAAATAGATAAATTAGCCAGGGGTGGTGGCCAAGCAATAGATTTATGAATTAACTTTTGGAATATATCTTGTTTGTCAGTTGGATACTGCCTGTATACCATAAGTGTAATCCATTTTGTGTGTGTGTGTGACAGGGTCTCACTCTGTTACTCAGGCTGGAGCACAGTGGCGCAATCACAGCTCACTGCAGCCTCAACTCACCCCTGCTCAGGTGATTCTTCCACCGCAACCTCCCAAGTAGCTGGGACTACAGGTGTGTGCCACCATGCTCGGTAATTTTTTGGTATTTTTTGTAGAGACAGAGTTTCACCATGGTGCTCAGGCTGGTTTAGAACTCCCACGCTCAAGCGATCCACCCACCTCAGTCTCCCAAAATGCTGGGATTACAGGTGTGAGCCACCTTGCCCAGCCCACTTATTTTTAATGCCTGCAATAACATACACCCATAAATCTATACAAGTAGTTTAGAAGGTATTTCTGGAATGCTTAAGGGTGTATCAGTCAGGGCCCAGTCAGAAAACAGAAATCACAGCAATTATTTTTACAGAGAATTTAAGGTCATGAAGATGGCAAGGCAAAAACATTGTAGTAACAGAGAGGGGGTAACTGCAGGAAGCAGCTGCCATGCACAGAGCTGGGGAGAGGGGAAGTGTTGGGGTTATCAGAACCTAAGAGCCAGGAGAGGGCCCCTGGTTGGCTGGGAGTCAGACCTCAAAGGAGGGGGCGGTACCCAGCTGGTGTTTTATCTCTGAAGGTAAACACTGAGGCTGGATGGGAGAGGGTGGATTAAAACAAACAAACAAATCTAAGAAACTGGAACCAGCTGCTGCTGCAGCCAGGGAGAAGAGCCATTGCTTGGTAACATGGACAGGAACAGTAAGCAGCTATAAAGTAGCAAGTCCCTCTCCTCAAGCACCCCTTATAAGCAAAACCTTATAGGAAATGTGATTTGCTAAGTCCCAGTCCTGGCTCACAAAGCAGAGGATAGAAGCTTGAGTTTGAACTCTAAGACATACTTCAATAAGCAGCACAAGGAGCAAACTCATGATCACAAATACCCAACTCTCCTAATATTATAGATGTGGGAAAGTGTCTGATAAACACAGCTGTCATAGTAATGATTAATACAATAGCAATATATTCTTAAAATGTCATAATAAAACTATAGTTACAAGTACAATCAAATAATGGGAGAGAGGCCGGGCATGGTAGCTCATGCCTGTAATCCCAGCACTTAGGGAGGCCGAGGTGGGCAGATCACTTGAGGTAAGGAGTTCAAGACCAGCCTGGCCAACATGGCGAAACCCCGTCTCTACTAAAAATATAAAAATTAGCTGGGTGCGGTGGCACACGCCTGTAATCCTAGCTACTGGGGAGGCTGAGGCACGGGAATCAGTTGAATCCGGGAGGCAGAGGTTCCAGTGAGCGAAGATCATGCCAGTGCACTCCAGCCTGGGTGACAGAGCAAGATTCCATCTCAAAAATAAATAAATAAATAAGAATAAATTAAAAAAAAAAATAAGGGGATGGTGTTGCTTGACCTACACTTTGTGTTACTGGAGAACAGTGAAGATCCTCTCCCGGCTGTATTTTCGGAGAAACCACTAACTACATAGAACCACCTTTCCCCAAATGACTTAGGTAAGCATCATGGATAACATCCTTTCACACCTACGACAAGGCCATAGACATGCCCTCCACATTTCCATTCTCATAAATGGTTAGCTGAACCATTTGCCCCTACTGATCAATCTGGGCAAATACCTTACTTGATCAAACTTCAGTCAGGCTTTTCTCCTTCCATCAGGTCTTTGCCCTTTAATCTAGTCTCAGCCTAAACCAGCATTGGAACTTGGAATAAGCCCCTTAACATCCTGTATTAGTCTGCTTTCACATTGCTATAAAGACATTTCTGAGACTGGATAATTTATAAAGAAAAGAGGTTTAAAGCCTGGGTGCAGTGGCTCATGCCTGTAATCTCAGCACTCTGGGAGGCCAAGGCGGGTGGATCACAAGGTTAGGAGTTCGAGACCAGCCTGACCAACATGGTGAAACTCTGTCTCTACTAAAAATACAAAAGTTAGCTGGGCGTGGTGGTGCACGCCTGTAATCCCAACTACTCAGGAGGCTGAGGCAGGAGAGTCGCTTGAACCCAGGAGGCGGAGGTTGCAGTGAGCTGAGATCATGCCACTGCACTCCAGCCTGGCGACAGAGTGCGACTCTGTCTAACCAAAAAAAAAAAAAAAAAAAACAAAAAAAAAGAAAAGAGGTTTAATTGACTCACAGTTTTGCATGGCTGGGGGGCCTCAGGAAACTTATAATCATGGCAGAAGGGGAAGAGGCACATCTTACTTGGCGGCAGGTGAGAGATAGCAAGCAAGAGCAGGGAAAACAGCCTTATAAGACCATCAGATCTCCTGAGAACTCACTCACTATCACAAAAACAACACGGGAGAAACTGCCCCCATGATCCAATCACCTCCACCGAGCCCCTTCCTCGCCATGTGGGGATTATGGGGATTACAATTCAAGATGAGATTTGGGTGGGGTTTGGGTGGGAACACAGCCAAACCATATCACATCCCCTCCCAAGAAGCCCCTTCCCAGCTGACCACAAAGAAACTCTGTCCTGATCAATTGCCTGATCGGGCCACCTGCTCATCCCACTCCCTGATACTGGTTCTTTTTTTTTCTTTTCTTTTCTGAGACAGAGTTTTGCTCTTGTTGCCCAGGCTGGAGTGCAATGGTGGTACAATCTCAGCTCACTGCAACCTCTGCCTCCTGGGTTCAAGTGATTCTTCTGCCTCAGCCTCCCAAGTAGCTGGGATTACAGGCATGTGCCAACCATGCCCAGCTAATTTTGTATTTTTAGACGAGTTTTCACCATGTTGGTCAGGCTGGTCTCAAACTCCTGACCTCAGGTGATCCTCCCACCTCCGCCTCTCAGAATGCTGGGATTACAGGCGTGAGCCACCGCACCCAGCCGATACTGGTTCTTTTTAACATTGTTTACTACTCCCAATAAAAGAAAAGCCCTTTTCTGCCTGACCTTTCAAAAGCTTGCAGATCTTATAGTTGAAGCATTCTATTAGAATGCCGTCCCTCCCCTATTGCGACATTCTCTTTGTCTATTGCAATAATCCTTCTAAATAAAGTCTCTCCTTACCTAGATCTGGATTTGGTTTTTATTTGACAGTTCTCTTTGCTGTGATCCAGCTCAAGACTGGAACTCACCTAGGGACCTCCACCAGCCCCACCCAGGTAAAGGTGCCATGTTCAGGACTTGAGGACTCTTCGGTGAGTTCAAGTCTTGAACCAGTGCTCTGGCCATCTTGTCTGTTGAATAGTAAGAGGTTACTTTGATTGTTTTAGGCAAAGAGATGCTTTGGCCCTCCTGTGAGACTTCTGTGTTTTCTCAGCTCCTCGACCTGGGGATTGTTCAAAGGAATTAATCAAGTGGGACTTTTTCTTGGCTCCTTTAAAGATTTTTTTCTTTGGGATGACTATCCACGAATGCCATGGGTAACTCTCACTCTATCAGATGCCCTCCTCTTCCCCCACTGAGTACATGCTATTATGGCACTAATTCAGTTTAATAGCCTCAAAAATGGCACAATTTACTAAAGGTAACCTAGAACCTCAAAGACCTCTTTGGGAAACATGAGCTCTCCTTAAACCAGCTCATCTAAGACTTCTCCCTTCTCATCATCCTCATCCCTCCTTTTTACCACTTTGAACCTTCTCTTTTGTTGCCTTGAATTATTTAATCTGTCTACCTCCTTCACCCCTCTACCCATTCCTACAGACCTTTTCCTACCCACTCCAGCTCCTCAATTCATGGTTACTCAAGATTTAGACCTCCCTTCTTTTCTGACCACCTTCTCTTCACACCACTGGTGAAGCAGGGATCTCCTGCACTAAACAGGAGATGGCTGAACAGATGACACCCAGTACTGGACAGATGAGATTGGCTATAGTTTTTTCAGTTACATACTCACAGCCTAAGGGGTTATTGCATGCCAGGCAGAGCCACATGGGAATTGCATTTGAAAGCAGACTGAAGCAGCAGGGGCTGTGTGAGGCAGGCTTTGTAGTAATGGCACCACAGTGAGGTAACCTTTTATTCCATGGGAGGATGTAATTGGCTTGTTCAAATAGTTCTGTGGGCTGGCAGGGAGGTAAAGCTCCTTAGATTGAAGATTAAGTAGGGTACAGCTGGTCTGGCTGAAGGGGAAACTAGCTGGGTAGGGAGCCCTTCCCACTTCGGGGGTGATATGGTTTCGATCAGTGTCCCTGCCCAAATCTCATATCAAATTGTAGTCCCCAGTGTTGGAAGTGGGGCCTGATGGAGTGTGATTGAATCATGGAGGCAGTTTCTAATGGTTTAGCACCATCCCCTTGGTGCTGTCTTGTCATGGAGTTCTCATGAGATCTGGTTGTTTAAAAGTATGTGGCACCTCCTCCCTGCCTCTCCTCCCCCTGCTCCGGCCATGTAAGACGTACCGGCTTCCCCTTCAACTTGCATCATGATTGTAAGTTTCCTGAGGCCCCCCAAGCCATGCTTTCTGTACAGCATACAGAACTGTGAGCCAATTAAACCTCTTTTCTTTTAAATTACCCAGTCTCAGGTAGTTCTTTATAGCAATTCAAGGATGGTCTAATATAAATACCTAGATCATTTTTAAGTAAGATAGAATAGTGGAGCATAATTTAAAACTTACATATTTTTTTTTTAGTACAGAGAGGCTAAATATATTTTGGTCTGCTAATGATGTGTTCATTCTTGCCACACTGAAAAGTTGTATAGGACAGGCACAGTGGCTCACACCTGTAATCCCAGCACTTTAGGAGGCCAAGGTGGGTGGATCACCTGAGGTCAGGAGTTTGAGACCAGCCTGACCAACATGGTGAAACCCCATCTCTACTAAAAATACAAAAATTAGCTGGATGTGGTGGTGCGTGCCTGTAATCCCAGTTACTTGGGAGGCTGAGGCAGGAGAATCACTTGAATCTAGGAGGTGGAGGTTGCAGTGAGTTGAGATCACACTATTGCACTCCAGCCTGGGCAACAGAGTGAGACTCCATCTCAAAACAACAACAACAAAAAGAAAGAAAGAAAGAAAGAAAGAAAGAAAGAAAGAAAGAAAGAAAGAAAGAAAGAAAGAAAGAAAGAAAGAAAGAAAGAAAGAAAGAAAGAAAGAAAGAAAGAAAGAAAGAAAGAAAGAGAAAAGTTGTACTATAAGGAAGTGTATGGCTATAAAAAAGTCACAAGATATATGACCTTAAGCTTGACTAGTCTGGTACAATATGCTGGTATATGACAGACAGCTCGTTATCTACTTCATAGTTTTCTCTGTAGGTATATATTACTTTGCTAGATCTGTCAACAAAGTACCATCGACTGGTACTTTAAACAACAGAATTTTGTTTTCTCACAATTCTGGAGGCTGGAAGTCCAAAATTGAGTGTCAGCAGAGTTGGGTTTTTCTTGAGGCCTCTCTCCTTGGCTTGTAGATGCCAAGATTAATATTTCTTTGGCCTTTAATATTAAACCTTTTAATTAACATTTCTCTTTTTAACAGTAGGCATTCCTCATTTTAAGATACCTAGCCTTTAAACAAATAATCTTTGCCACCACCTTTCAACAGATGCTTCAACTGGTTTGTGGGAACACCAACCAGAGTCCCCAGGAGTCTGTTTCTTAGTCCCTGACTCACCCCATGCAGGAGGCTTAGGATTGCATCTGAATTGCTCAGTGGTGAATAATATTCATTTATCATCAACAAAAGGGAGGTCAACAGTGTTGATCTTTGCCAGAGCCTTGTTTTCCTGAAAAATAGCACTGGCTAAAGAGCTCTCCTCATCCTTTTATGATAGCCACCCAACCTGTTCTTGCAATAATCATTTTGAATAAAGTCTCCCCTTGCCTAAATCCAGATTTGTTTATTTTGACAAATGCTACAAATTAGTTTTGAATTGTTTTAGAAATTTAATCAAATTACATTGAAAGGAACATGAGGAAGACATAAAAGAGTAAGGTACTACCTTCAAAGCATGAAGATGGAGAAAGCAAATTCAATCATAAATGTACTGTCCAGGAAAAAAAGAAAGTGTAGCTCCTGAGCATGCAAATTCCAGGTAGAATAAAGCCTGAAATATGTTTCTAAAACCCATACATGTAAGTTCTTTAATGTTTTTACAAAGAGACAGGTTGATCTCTTTTAAGAGCAGGCAGCATTTCTCAAAATGGCAACAAAGCTAAAATCACACACAAAATAGTTTGATATAGTTAATACATTAAAGTGTTAAATGCATGCATAACAAAATATATCATAAACAAAGTTAAAAGTCAAACAAACTAGAAAATATATGCAATGGTATGTAAGCAAAAATTAATTTTTCAAATAAAGGGGATTTTACATAAAAATGTGCACCAGGCGACAAATGGGCAAAGGGCAAGATAAGATACTTCACTAAAGAAGAAATCCACATAAAAAGATGCTCAATTTCCATAGGAATTGAAGAAATGCAAATTAAAACTACAAATCACTTTTTACCTATCAGATTGGCAAAGTTGAAAAAGATTGATAAACACAATATAGATGAAGGTGTAGGAATACAGACTCCTATACTGCTCTCTGTCGTAGAGATTCCTACAAACTTTCTAGAAGGCATTTGGACAACGTGGATACTTATTGACAACTATTCATCTAGGAATTTATCCTATGTAGGAAATTTTACAAATACACAAAGGTTTTGGAATCGAAACATTGTAAACAATGTAAGGGTTGTTAAAAAATAATTTTCAGAAAAAGATAAAATCATGACTCATACAAATATAAATGTGCACATCTGTTAAGGAATTTATGCATATGATATGAGGGAATCAGGTGTATGTTATAACCATTTCAAAGGAAAAGTCAAAAAGCACAGATTTATCCGGAGTAAAGGAATGTTAAGATGAATTGCAAATGGAAACAAAACTGGTATTTTCATAGGGTAGGGATGGTGGGAACCAATTAAATTATTGCCAGACAGGACAGAATTTACACACCATCAGTTACATATAATTTATAAAAAGAGGTGAATAGGGCCGGGCGCAGTGGCTCACACCTGTAATCCCAGCACTTTGGGAGGCTGAGGCTGGCGGATCACTTGAGGTCAGGAGTTTAAGACCAGCCTGGTCAAAATGCGAAAACCTGTCTGTACAAAAAATACAAAAAATTAGCTGGGCATGGTGGTTTGCGTCTGTAATTCTAGCTACTTGGGAGGCTGAGGCATGAGAATCACTTCAGCCCAGGAGGCAGAGGTTGCAGTGAGCCGAGATCACACCATTGGACTCCAGCCTGGGTGACAGAGTGAGACTCCATCTCAAAAACAAAACAAAACAAACAAACAAAAACAAAAAGGTTTATTTTGTTTGCATATGTAAGCTTCACAGAAAAAGTGAAAATCCCAAAAAGGTGCTTAGACCCACGAGCTTATACACCATTTTAACAGAGGGTGATAAAGTGTGGGAAGCTACTAGACAAGGGAAATGGGGAGAGGCTGGGCTTCTCTGGTGGGGGTAAATTGTGGGAAGGTAATTGGGAAAGGCATGGTAATTAAGGCTTGTTTAGTGAGGTGTGTTATGCAGATGAATTGTTCACCTTATTCTGGTATGGGAGAGGGCATCACCTTTGCAAAGGGAAATTAGGCTCTGTTTGTAGGTAGAAAGAGAGAGGGCAAAGAGTTTTGCTTGTGTCTGCTCATTTGCCTTTAGCTCAAAATAATCCTTATGCCAATATGGCATGTTTTGAGGTGGCACATTCTTTTTTACTTTTACTATTATCATTTTATTTGTTTGGTTTTTTGTTGTTTTTTATAGAGACAGGGTCTTGCTTGTTGTTGCCCAGGCTGGAGTGTAGTAGTGTGATCATACCTCACTGTCATCTTGAGCCAGGTAGGTAGGACTACAGGTACACACCACCCTGCCCTGCTAATTTATTTTATTTTGTTTTTGGTAGAGACAGGGTCTTGCTTTATTGCCCAGGCTGGTCTCAAACTCCTGGCCTCAAGGGATCTTCTCACTTCAGCCTCCTAAAGTGCTGGGATTACAGACCCTGCCACCACATCCAGCCTGGGGTGGCATAGTCTGATCACTTTCCCATTGTTTCAGAAAGATGTTTCCATTTTGGAAAAACACAAAATAAATGAACAAATAATAGTAAATTTAGCATTTCTGTCCAAAAGAAAATAACATGTACAGTGAGCAGATGCCCATCAGGGTGTTTACCAGAAGAAAACAAGTTAAAAGAAGTACCTGTCTGAATGGATCAACAAATTGCAGCGTATCATATTAATACAATGGAATGACATTTAGGAAAGCAAAATTGATTCACGCTTCAACATGGGTGAATCTCCAGACCTTATGTGGAGATAAAGATGCCAAACACGAAAGAGTACAGACCGTTAGATTCATGTTTATGTATTTGAAATTCTGGAAGAGGCAAATCTAATCTATAGTGACAGAAAGGAGAGCAGTTGTTGCTGGGGCTGAGTGTGGGGAGGGGAGGGCATTTACTTTTTGGGGTGATAGAAATATTCTTTATCTTGATTGTGGTAATAATTGCCTGGGTGAGTAGGTTGGTCAGAACTCATGGAACTATACACCTAAACAGCTATATTTTATTAAACCATGCCTCAATAAGATTGTTTTTGCGGTTGTTGTTGTTTTGAGATGGGGTCGTACTCTGCAACCCAGGCTGGAGTGCAGAGGCATGATCACAGCTCACTGTAGCCTCAGTCTTCTGGGCTCAAGCCATCCTCCCACCTCAGCCTCCCAAGTACCTGGGACTACAGGCACGTGCCACCACACCTGGCTAATTTTTGTATTTTTTGTAGAGATAGGGTTTCACCATGTTGCCCAGGCTGGTCTCAAACTCCTGGGCTTAAGTAATCCGCCTGCCTCGGGCTCCCAGAGTGCTCGGATTACAGGCGCGAGCCACCGTGCCTGGCTGTGTGTATATATATATATTTAAAGTGTCTGTTAGTAAAGACTAGAGGGGTAAACAGAAAGCAGACAGCATGTGTTGAGCAAAATCTGGACTCGCTGAGTTTGCAGTGATGATAAGCTTTCAAAGAGTAGAGGCTCTCCAGGCTTCTCAAAGTATTCCTGGACTCAGTGATTCCTATCTGGAAGCCATCTGGACAAAGACGGCTGGCGCAGCCATGCCACTAAATGCACTGTTTTGAGGGTGAGAGTGCATAGAAGTTGTGAGGCATTTTCACAGTTTCAGGAATCCAGCACAGCAAAGGAGGATGACAGGGTCAGGGCATACTGGACACAGGGATTGTGGACTGACATGCTAAAGAAGATGGATGAGCCAGGGGGCTCACAGAGCGTTTTTTAAGCTGAGCACCAAAATGCCTATGCTAAATGAACAAGAATGTTCTAGATATAAAAATTATTTAATAAACATCCTGCATACTGACTTGTAAATATTGTGTGAAGTGTGGCAGAGGCCCCCTCTGGTGGTAGCGTGCAAAATCACATGCATAACTATAAAATAATTAAGAAACGGGGTGAAAATCAGCCCTAGTGTTTACATACATTAGATGTTAGAGGTATATACTAAAGAGGCAGTTTAGGCTGGGCACAGTGGCTCATGCCTATAATCCCAGCACTTTGGGAGGCTGAGGCAGGCCGATCGCTTAAGCCCAGGAGTTTAAGACCAGCCTGGGCAGCATTGTGAAACCTATCTCTACAAAAAAATAAAAATAAAAATAAAAATTAGCTGGGGCGTGGTGAAGGACACCTATGGTCCCAGCTATTTAGGAGGCTGAAGTGGAAGGGTCGCATGAGCCCGGGAGGTTGAGACTGCAGTGAGCAGTGATCAAGCCACTGCACTCCAGCCTGGGTGAGAGTGAGATCTGTCTCCAAAAAAGAAAAAGAAGAAAAAGAAAAAAAGAAAAGGAAGAAGCAACTTAGCAATACCCACATACCATCCATATCTGTTCTTTTTTTTTTTTTTTTTTTTCGACACAGGGTTTCACTCTGCCCAGGCTGGAGTGCAGTGGCACGCTCCCAGCTCACTGCAGCCTCAATCTCCTGGGCTCAGACAATCCTCCTACCTCAGCCTCCCAAGTAGTTGGGATTACAGGTGGACGCTACCATGCCTAGTTAATTTTTGTATTTTTTGTAGAGATGAGGTATCACCATGTTGGCCACGTTGGCCTCAAACTCCTGGACTCAAGTGATCTGCCCGTCTCAGCCTCCCAAAGTGCTGGGATTACAGGCATGAGCCACTGTGCCCAGCCTAAACTGCCTCTTTAGCATATATCTCTAACATCTAATGTATGTAAACACCAAGCCACTATGCTTGGCCCATATGTGTTCTTTATTTTGCTTTTTCCCACTTAACATATTTGGAAAATCATTCCATATTAGTTTATACAAAGCCTTTTTGTTCTTTTCAGTGTCTATCCAGTATAGGGGCTATGCCACGATATTCAAATAGTTCCCTAATGGGAATTCCAGTTGTTTCCAGTTTTTTGCTATTATAAACAATGCTACAGTGAATATCTTCACACATATAGAAAACATATGTGTAGTATTAATTGCCATAAGTGGTATTGCTTGGTCAAAATGTATGTGCATTTAAAAAGTTGATAGGTCTTACCCTCTGTTGGGGGGAAGATAATTGGCAATAGATACCATCAGACACAGGCAAAAGAAACAAGTTCCTTAGACCTTGATAAAGGATAGGAGAATTTAAACTCTAAGAAGATTGCATGGAGCTGGAGTTTTGGCAGCCGTCTTTTCCACAAGGGCAAACTTCCCTGGGTGCTGTGTGCTGGCTCCCATCAGCTTCTGCAAAAACTCTCCTTCTCTTATACCCTCAATATGTTCTGGAGACCCCAGCTATGTTCCTTACCAGAGAAGGGCACTGGAGTCACTCCAGTTCATTCCTGCATAATCTCTGCAAGGGGGACTTGAAGGTCAGTTTCCCAGGGTAAATTTTCTAGACAGATGATCCCCCTAGGAACTCCCAGGCCTTAAGCTTCCTGATGACTCTTCATGTCTTCCACAGAGAAATTGTACCAATTTACATTCTCACCAGCAATGTGTGACTTCCTGTTTCCCCCACACACTCACCAACAGAACAAATTATCACAGGTTTTAAAAATAGTATTTATTGATTTATTTATGAAATGGGGTCTCACTCTGTTGCCCAGGCTGGAGTCCAGTGATGTCATTGACCATAGCTCACTGCAGCCTCAAACTTCTAGGCTTAAGAGATCCTCCTCAGCCGGGCGCGGTGGCTCACGCTTGTAATCCCAGCACTTTGGGAGGCCGAGGCGGGCGGATCACGAGGTCAGGAGATCGAGACCATCCTGGGTGACACGGTGAAACCCCGTCTCTACTAAAAATACAAAAAATTAGCTGGGCGTGGTGGCGGGCGCCTGTAGTCCCAGCTACTCAGAGAGGCTGAGGCAGGAGAATGGCGTGAACCCAGGAGGCGGAGCTTGCAGTGAGCCTAGATTGCACCACTGCACTCCAGCCTGGGCGACAGAGCAAGACTCTGTCTCAAAAAAAAAAAAAAAAAAAAAAAGAGATCCTCCTCAGCCTCCTGAGTAGCTGGAACAACAGGCACACACCACCATGTCTGGCTAATTTTTGTATTTTCTATTTTTTATAGAGACAGGAGTCTCACCATGTTGTCCAGGCTGGTCCCGAACTCCTGACCCCAAGCATTCCTTCCACCTTGGCCTCCCAGATTGCTGTGATTACAGGTGTGAGCCACCCCACCTAGCCACAGTTTTTATCTTTGCCAATTCTAATAAGTAAAAACTGAGGGAGGCCAAGGCGGGTGGATCGCTTGAGCTCGGGAGTTCTAGACCAGCCTGGCCAACATGTTGAAACCCCATCTCTACTAAAAAAGAAATACAAAAATTAGCTAGGCTTGGTGGTACATAACTGTAATCCCAGCTACTTGGGAGGCTGAGGGACAAGAATTGCTTGAGCCCAAGAGGTGGAGGTTGCAGTGAGCCGAGACTGAGCCACTGCACTCCAGCCTGGGTGAAAGAGTGAGACTGTCAAAAAAAAAAGGAAAAGGAAAGGAAAACCTGAAACAAAGAGTTTAAACTTTACATTTCTCTCATGTGTAAGGTACCACATCTTTTCATACAGTGATAATGAAAGACATATGTGTCTATATTCCTAGTAAAGCCAACCCTTCCACTGGGGCATCTGATCCTCATTCCAGGTATAACATCCTCTGATGTTATACTTGAGAATATCATCCCAGCAATTCTTTCTTCTACAACTTCAACTTTTTTGTCTCCACAGAATCGTTCCTATCAGCATACAAAAATGTTATTTCTCCTTTTGACAACCCTTTCTTGAACCCCTTCCTCCTTAGCTACTGCCCTAATTCTCTATTTATAGCAGAGCTTTCCTTTTCTGGAAAGGGCCAGATAGTAAATATTTGAAGCATGGTGGGCTATTTATTCTCTCACAACCTCTTACCTGTGTCCCTCTAGTGTGACAGCAGCCACAGACAGCACGTAAATGAACAGGTGTGATCATAGTTTGCTGCAGTTTACTGACTCCTGCTTCATAGAAAACTGACCTTCATTCCCCCTTGCTGTGGTCAGGGAAGAAGGTGCTGCAGTTGTCGCCTGTTCCTTGCCCTCAGCAGGCTGACAGCTGAGGTCTCCAGAACAACACAGAGGGCCCAAGAGGGCATCAGCCTCCTTGTGAAAACAGCAAAGGGAATTTCTGGAAGAACCTGATTGTTTTGTGTCAAAAGAATTGCCTGTATCTGGTGTCTCCAAATTATATTAAACCCTCTCTAATCAGGTGCTTAGTCCCATGCCTCGGGAAGCTGCCCCTGTCCATTTCAGCTCCATGGTTCTAAATCCAGCAGGCACTTACCTAAACTTGTTTTACCTGTACTCTCAGCAGCATTTCAGACAAATCATCACTCCTTGACCTTGAAATCCTTTTTCCTCACCCAGACTCTTAATCCTCGTGGTTTTGTTCTCGTCACTCTTTGTCAGCCTTCAGTTTCCTCCTCTACCCCCAGGACTCTTAACCCTGCAGAGCTTCACGACTCTGGCCTCAGATCTCTTCTTTTTTCTGTACAACCCTTCTGTATGGCCTCAACCAACCACATTCTGTTAAGTACATCTGGATTTAACCTTGACATCGCTCTGATTTCTATCTCTAGTCTGGACCTGTCCTCAGAACTCCAGACTCATGTTTCCAACTGCTTAGTTAACATCTCCCCTTAGAGGTAAAATTGGCATTTCAAACAAACATGTCCAATACGCAGCTCCTTATCTTCTTCTCCCGGAGCCTGCTTCTCCCACTCTTCTCTCAGACTTATCATTGACAACTCCATCTAGTTGCTCAGGCCAAAAACTCCTAGAGTCATCTGTCTTGCCTCTCTTTCTCACACAGTACACACCCAATTCAACAAATGCTTTTGACCCTTCCTTCCTTCCTTCCTTCCTTCCTTCCTTCCTTCCTTCCTTCCTTCCTTCCTTCCTTCCTTCCTTCCTCTCTTTCTTTCTCTCTCTCTTTCTCTCTCTCTTTCTTTCTTTCTCTCTTTCTTTCTCTCTTTCTCTTTCTTGACAGAGTCTCACTCTGTTGCCCAGGCTGGAGTGCCGTGGCTCACTGAAACCTCGGCCTCCCAGGTTCAAGCGATTCTCCTGCTTCAGCCTCCCAAGTAGCTGGGACTATAGGCATGCACCACCACACCTGGCTAGTTTTTGTATCTTTAGTAGACGGATGTTGGGAACAAGTCCCCCTAAATCTGGCCATAAACTGGCCCCAAGACTGGCCATAAACAAAATCTCTGCAGCACTGTGACATGTTCATGATGGCCATAACACCCACGCTGGAAGGTTGTGGGTTTACCGGAATGAGGGCAAGGAACACCTGGCCCACCCAGGGTGGAAAACCGCTTAAAGGCATTCGTAAGCCATAAGCAACAGCATGAGCGATCTGTGCCTTAAGGACATGCTCCTGCTGCAGTTAACTAGCCCAACCTATTCCTTTAATTCAGCCCATCCCTTCGTTTCCCATAAGGGATACTTTTAGTTAATTTAATATCTATAGAAACAATGCTAATGACTGGCTTGCTGTTAATAAATATGCGGGTAAATCTCTGTTCAGGCTCTCAGCTCTGAAGGCTGTGAGACCCCTGATTTCCCACTTCATAACTCTATATTTCTGTGTGTGTGTCTTTAATTCCTCTAGCACTGCTGGGTTAGGGTCTCCCCAACCGAGCTGGTCTTGACAGACGGGGTTTCACCATGTTGGCCAGGCTGGTTTCGAACTCCTGAGCTCGGCCCCCCAAAGTGCTGGGGTTACAGGCATGAGCCATTGAACCCAGCCTCTATTTCAAAATATATCCAGATTAGGATCCCTTTTACCCACCTCCATTGCTACCATCTTCAGCCATGCTACTGCTGTATCTCACCTGACGTCTCCTGCTTCCTCTCATGCCCCACATATAGCCTGGGATTACAGGCATGAGCCACTGAGCCTGGCCAGTGTTTGTTTTGTTTTAAATCCATTTTGGCTTTAGTATATTCCCAACATCTATAAAAGTGCTTGGCTCGAAGTAGGAGGAGCTCAATAATATTTGATGAATAAATAAGGGAATAAATGAATGAATACTTTATCTTCATATGGCACTTTGTAACTTAAGAACCATTTTCACATTTCTCTTACTACTTCTGATAATCAGATAATCAGATAAAACCACTGTGTTAGTTTCTTTCTTTTTTTTTTGAGATGGAGTCTCACTCTGTCGCCCAGGCTGGAGTGCAGTGGCATGATCTTGGCTCACTGCAATCCCCGCCTCCCAGGTTCAAGCGGTTCTCCTGCCTCAGCCTCCCAAGTAGCTGGGGTTACGGGCGCCTACCACCAAGCCCAGCTAATTTTTGTATTTTTAGTAGAGACAGGGTTTTGCCATGTTGGCCAGGCTGGTCTTGAACTCTTGACCTCAAGTGATCTGCCCACCTCAGCCTCCCAAAGTGCTGGGATTACAGGCATGAGCCATGGTGCCTGGTCACAACTGTGTTAGTTTCTTATTGCTGCTGTAACAAACTACCACACACAGAATAGCTATAAGCAACACAAATTTATTTTCTTACCATTCTGTAGGTCAGAAGTCTGAAGCAGGTCTCACTGGCCTAAAATCAAGGTGTCAGCAGAACCGTGTTTCTTTCTGGGAGCTTTAGAGGAGAATCTATTTCCTTGACATTTCTAGCTTCTCGAAGCCACTCTCATTCATTGACTGTGGGCCTTCTTCCATCTTCAAAACCAGCAATGGTCAGTTAAGTCCTTCTAAGATGAAGTCACTGTGACCTCTGCTTCCACCTTCACATCCCCTGAGCCAGAGCTGGTGAAGAGAGGTGTCTCTGAGTCACACTGTGCGAATTGCCATAGAAGACAGTTAAGCTGTTTTCACGTTGATCTGTATCACAAGTGAGTGTTTTCCCCAGCTCTGAGTCAGTCTTTCTTTTTAAATCCAAAACCATATTATTAAGTTTTTAAAAAATCATGATTGCGTTACTTCTTCAGGTTTCAGTTTTTTCAGATGTAAAACCTTAAAAGAGAAATGAATACCTGATGATTGCATTCCAGTTGTCTGCATTACCCATTAAGAGTCTCTGACCTTTTTCTGGTCCCAGGAAACCTCAAAGAATAACACTGCATTTTCCATTTCATAGGCCTTAATGGGAGCAGGACTGTGGAAGGTGACACTGGGGCTTCTCCCTCCTTAACAGTTCACCTGTGGTCTGTCTAGTATGACTCACACTTTCTTTGTGTCTCAAATTTCCCACATGTGAAACAGATAGTATGATGAAAATATAGCCCATTTAATTATGTGAAGTGTTTTGAACAAAATTATTATAACGTCTTAGCATAATGTGGACTTTTTGTACATCATCTAGTCTGATGGTTCTCACCATTGCTGCCCGTTGGAATTACTTATGGAAACTTAACAAATCCTGATGCTGGCTGAGCGCAGTGATGGCTCATGCCTATAATCCCAGCACTTTGAGAGGCCGAGGCAGGCAGATCACCTGAAGTCAGGAGTTCGAGACCAGCCTGGCCAACATGGTAAAACCCCGTCTCTACTAAAAATAAAAAAATTAGCTGGGCATGGTCGTGGGCACCTGTAGTCTCAGTTACTCTGGAGGCTGAGGCAGGAGAATTGCTTGAGCCCAGGAGGTGGAGGTTGCAGTGAGCTGAGATCACACCACTGCACTCCAGCCTGGGTGACAGAGCAAGACTTCGTCTCAAACAACAACAAAAATCCTGACGCCTAGGTCCTGCACCAAGGATTCTGATGTGATTGCTCCGGAATGTGGCCTAGGCATAGGCATTTTTTTTTTTTTTTGAGATGGAGTCTCTCTTTGTTGCCCAGGCTGGAGTGCAGTGGTGTGATCTTGGCTCACTGCAACCTCCGCCTCCTGGGTTCAAGCAATTTTTCCTGTCTCAGCCTCTTCAGTAGCTGGGATTACAGGCACACACCACCATGCCCAGCTAATTTTTGTATTTTTAGTAGAGATGGGGTTTCACCATGCTGGTCAGACTGGTCTTGATCTCCTGACCTTGTGATCCACCCGCCTCGACCTCCCAAAGTGCTGGGATTACAGGCATGAGTCACTGCACCTGGCCGGCATAGGCATTTTTAAAAGCTCCGCAGCTGATGGGAAGACTCCTCTTAGGTAGCTCTAAACAAGCTCTTGTAGATGTGCCACTTTCTGGACCCAGTCCCCAAGTCATCCCCTGTGAGTACAGCTCATTCTCCCCTCTGGGTTTTGATCCTAGCAACCATCAGGAAGGAGACAAGACGGGTGGGTGCAGGACCTCAGCCCCACGCAGGGCAGGGGGACATGCAGGTTGCAACATCATAATGAAAAGGACTGGAAGCTGATGTGGACACACTGGAAACATGGTACCACTGTAACCCAGGTTTCTTCCTCGCCTGTAGAGCAAACATGAATCAGGGAAATGTAAATTGATGTCACCTTCATTCATCACAGCTTTAGTGAAACCTGGGAACTGGGGAATTTTTTGTTCACAAGGCAAACAAAGTCTTCAATTTAATTCCTTTAATTTCCTTGAAGATTATATTAACTAGTAGGTGAGGTTAAGACTTTTGAAAGTCGTGTGGGTATTGAACTGAACTGCTCTTAGAAGAAAATTCAGAGAGAAGGTGATGTGGGTCAGGAGCAGGAAGAGAGGCTGAGCCAAGAAGAGAGATTTGGGAGATGAGATACCTCAAAAGGTTTGTTATTTATTTATTTTTTATTTTTGAGACGGAGTTTCACTCTTCTTGCCCAGGCTGGAGTACAACGGTGGGATCTCGGCTCACTGCAACTTCCGCCTCCTGGGTTCAAGTGATTCTCCTGCCTCAGCCTCCCAAGTAGCTGGGATAACAGATGCCCGCCACCAAGCCTGGCTAATTTTTTGCATTTTTAGTAGAGACAGGGTTTCACCAGGTTGGCCAGGATGGTCTCGATCTCCTGACCTCAGGTGATCTGCCCACCTCAGCCTCCCAAAGTACCAGGATTACAAGCATGAGCCAATGTGCCTAGCCTTGGTTTATTTTTAAGTGCAATCTTGATATCATGCTGTGCAACTTCTCTCTTCTAGCTTCCTTCTAAAATCTTGAATAAATTTTATATTCCTCACTAATGCATTCATATTAGTGCAAGGAGAGTACTGTTTTCAAAGAATTCAAAGAGGAGAGAGTCATAAGAATATGAGTCACAATCTGAAGAAAGAGGCACACAGCTTTTACCAACAACCGATTTACCTCCATCTTTACTAAGGAAATGCAGACAAAATTTTTTTTTTCATTTTTTCTTTTCGTTTTTAAAAACACAAATGAGGCCAGGAACGGTGGCTCACGTCTGTAATCCCAGCACTTTGAGAGGCCAAGGTGGGCGGATCACCTGAGGTCAGGAGTTTGAGACCAGCCTGGCCAACATGGCGAAGCCCTATCTCTACTAGAAATAGCAAAATAAGCCTGGCGTGGTGCCATGCACCTGTAATCCCAGCTACAAGGGAGGCTGAGGTGGGGGGGATCACTTGAACCTGGGAGGCAGAGGTTGCAGTGAGCTGGGATCATACCACTGCACTCCAGCCTGGGAGACAGAGTGAGACTCTGTCTCAAAAAAAAAAAAAAAAAAAAAAAAGAAAAGAAAACACAGATTGCTGACTGCACATCAGAGTTTCTGATTTAGTAGGTGAGGGATTCTAACAAGTTCCTAGGTGATACTGAAGCTACTGGTCTGGGAACCACACTTTTAGAACCACTGGCTTACAACACTCTCATAGAAATTATTTCCTACTTTCATATTTTATCATGGTCTGTTCTTTGAAATGTTAATAAGTCTGACGAGAAAAGAAGAGTGTTGTGGTCAAATGTGTAAGGGAAGTTAAGATTCTTTAGAGAAATCAAAACTTACTGCCCACACATACACGGCTTACTATCTATCAAGCTTGTCTAACCCAAGGCCTGCAGTCTGCATGCAGCCCAGGAGGGCTTTCAATGAGGCCCAACACAAATTCATAAACTTTCTTAAAACATTATGAGATTTAAAAAAATTTTTTTTTCTCATTGGCTATCATTAATGTTAGTGTATTTTATGTGTGGCCCAAGACAATTCTTCTTCCAGTGTGGCCCAGGGAAGCCAAAAGATTGGAAACCCCTGGTACATTTACCTGACTTTCTTATTTCAGGAAATGTTTACCCAGAAGGATGAAATGGCTGTAAACAAAAAATTAAATTCTAAGCTCCCCTAATCATCTGAATGAACCCCTCCTCTCAGTCAGGGGCATTCCAGAGTTAACCTGAAAAACTAATTCCAGTCATGATGGAAGAGAGGCTCACATATGCCTCATTATACCCCTTCAGCATTAACATCAACACAGACCTTAAGTCTGATAAGAAACATTTACAGTCTAGTCTCTCCAAAGCCTGCTACTGAGAAGCTTCAACTGCCTGATAAGGCCTTAGTCTCCACAACACCTTATTATAACCCAGACATTCGTGTCTCCTTTCTACTGATAACTCTTTCAATCAGTTACCAATCAGAAAAATTTTAAATCTACCTATGACCTGGAAGCCACACACAACACCTCCCTTTGAGTTGTCCTGCCTTTCCAGATCAAACCCACGTAAATATTACATGTATTGATTGATGCATTATGTCTCCCTAAAATGTATAAAAGCAAGATGTACCCCAACCACCTTGGACGCATGTCATCAGGACCTCCTGAAGCTGTGTGACAGGCATGTCCTTAACCTGTCAAAATAAAGTCAAACTTTATTTTGACTTTAAAACTTGGCAAACTTGTTTTGCCAAACTTGGCAAAATAAAGTCTCTAAGTTGCTTGAGACCTGTCTCAGATACTTTTGGGTTCAAATGGACAAAAATTTTATTTGTTCTAGGAACTTTCTGAAAATCCATTAGTCGTAACACTAGACTACTCAATTTATCCTCATTAAAGTAAGTACTACTTTCCAAGGAAAATAGATATAATCAAAAGATCATTTACTCTTTAAGACATGCTTGGGAACTCTCACCTTGCTGTGTCCACCAATGCCAAACCATTGTGTCACATACTTGTCCAATCCTAATCAACCTCTATATCAAAATAGCCACCTTACTCCAGATTCCAAAAACCTAATAAATATTCTGCTTTGCCCTCACCCTTCCAAGAAGCCAGTAAGACTCTTGTTATGAAAATGATCTTGTTACCAGAAAGGGGTCCTGATCCACACCCCAAGAGAGGGTTCTCACTCTCCTGACCTCGTGATCCACCCACCTTGGCCTCCCAAAGTGCTGGGATTACAGGCAGGTGTGAGCCACCACTCCCGGCCTCGATGTCCTTTTTTATTGAAAGTTCTAGACCAAGTACATTTGTGTTGATTTTAGTTACAAGATGGCTAATTTCATTTTTACTCTTTTCTGAGGTGCAGTGAATGAATCACCTTTGTCTTAACACCAATATGCAACTTTTGACCTTTCCATTTTGAATAGTGCACAAAAAAGAGATTTAGTTATCTATCATCCCGTTTTATATTACCAGAGTACTCTGTGAAACAGAAAGACTTTAAGGCCCAGGTCTTGTTTATCTAGTTTTTTCTTTTTTTGAGATGAAAAAAGAGTTTATTTATTATAAACTTTTTGGGCTACTCCAAGATCCAGCCTTACCTGAAGTCCGACACCAGTCCACATTAATTGTTGTGCTATTATCCATGTATTGCCTTTCAGTTCCAAATTCATTCATTACCTACTCTGTGAAAATGGACCTAGGTCTTTTAAATATTGTTCCTTTGCCTGTTGGCATAATGTTAAGCTGTGTCAGTAGTGGAAGCTGGAAAGGCACTACAGGTAGAAGCAACTTTTTTCCCCCTAGTTCAAATGTGCACCTGAGGCAGGCTCCTGCTGCACAGACTGCTTCCCCAGGACCCAGGCCTTGATTCCAGGTTCTGCTTACTTTTGAAAAATGCAAGGACTTTTAAAGTGTTGAAATACTAGATACTTTTTATAAGATTAAACAAAATATTACAGTCTGATTTTTGCCTGTCTGTGAGGATGGATATTCATTTCACTCTTCAATTCTTCCCCCACTCCTGCTGGCTTCTTAGCAACATCACAGTTCAGAAAATGTTTACACAGCCAATTGCTACACCTTTGATTCCAAGGCAAACCATTCTTTGTAATCTCTAGCATCTAGTGCTGAATGCAAGGTAGAAAGTAATATGTCAACAAATAGTTCTGATGTGGTAAATTTTACTGTGAACCAACTCTGTCAGCTTCAAGGAAAAGCAAGCCTTTGATTTAACAAATTATTTCAGATTGTATTTAGAAACACCAACAACAAAAAGGATACTATCTCAATAAATTCCTTGCCATTCTACAGTGGAAATTTTAATGATGACATCAAATCAATTCACTTCTATGGATTTCATCAAACTATGTCATAGCTTATATTATTCCTGGAAGAGTTGTTGAATCCCCATCTCATGGAAGCTTGAGAAAAAAAGTGTAACATCATCTGTCCTTCCTCATTGCAGATCTGCTGGAAACATACCATTCTGCAGTAAAAATTAAGTGATTCTTTTGTTCATTAAAATCTTGCCAAAACTGGTAACTGTGATGACTGACCTCTGTTTTAGTCTGTTTTGTGCTGTTATAACAGAATCCATGAGACTGGATAATTTATAATAAACAGAAATTTATTGGCTTACAGTTTTGAAGACTAGGAAGTTCAAGGTCATGGGGCCAGCATCTTGCAAGGGCCTTCTTGCTGCATCATCCCATGGGGGAAGGGCAAAGGGAGGGTGCAAGAGAGCAGGAGAATGAGCTCACAGTGTCAGCCTTTTTATAATTGTCGTTAGTTCATTCATTGAGGTTGGAACTCTTATGACCAAAATACCTCCAATTAGGCCCCACTTCCCAACAGCATTGCATCATTAGGGATTAAGTTTCCAACACATGAACTTTGGGGGACACATTTAAACCACAGCAACCTCCAAGGAGGAAAACATGATGCCTAATGGCAAGGGTGATGGCAATGGTGGTGGTGATCGTGGACAACTAAGTTAGAAAAGTATAGATGTTTCTCAATTTACAATGGGGTTATGTCCTGCTAAACCCATCATAAACTGAAAATAGCTTAAGTCAAAAATACATTTAATATGCCTAACCTGCTGAGGATCATAGTTTAGCCTAGCCTAACTTAAATGTGCTCAGAACACTTATTACATTAGTCTACAATTGGGCAAAATCATTGAAGACAAAGGTTATTTTATAATAGTGTTGAATATCTCACGTAATTTATTGAATATTGTACCAAAAGTGAAAAAAATAATGGTTGGGCCAGGCAGCGACTCATGCCTATGATCCCAGCAATCTGGGAGGCTGAGGCAGGCAGACTGCTTGAGCCCAGGAGTTTGAGACCAGCCTGGGCAACACGGAGAAACCTAGTCTCTACAAAAAATACAAAAATTAGCTGGGCATGGTGGCATGCACCTGTAGTTCCAGCTACTCTGGAGGCTGAGGTGGGAGGATCACTTCAGCCTAGGAGGTCAAGGCTGCAGTGAGTGCAGTGAGCCATAATCACACCACTGCACTCAAGCTTGGGTGATAGAGCAAAACCCCGTCTCAAAAAAACCAAAACAAAATGAAAACAAAAAACACCAGGATAGTTGTATGGGTACTCAAAGTATGGTTTCTACTGAATGCGTATCATTGTTCCACCATAATAAAGCCAAAAAATTATAAATAAAATTAACATAAATCAAGAACTATCTATCTGCATAGTGAATGGATGAAAGCTACCGTAGATTAAGATGCTACTGCTGAGTGCCATGGTTCACACCTGTAATCCTGGCACTTTGGGAGGGTGAGGCAGGTGGATCTCTTGAGCTCAGGAGTTCGAGACCATCTTGGGCAACATGGCTGATATGGTTTGGCTGTGTTCCCACTCAAATTTCATCTTGAATTTTAATTCCCATAACCTCCATGTGTCGTGAGAGGGACTCGGTGGGAGGTATTAATAATTGAATCATGGGGGCGGTTTCTCCCATGCTGTTCTCATGATAGTGAGTGAGTTCTCATGAAATCTGATGGTTTTATAAGCATCTGGTGTTTCTGCTTCTTGCACTCATTCGCTTTCCTGCTGCCCTGTGAAGAGGTGTCATCCGCCATGATTGTAAGTTTCCTGAGGCCTCCCTAGCCATACAGAACTGTGAGTCAATTAAACCTCTTTTCTTTATAAATTACCCAGTCCTGGGTATTTCTTCATAGCAGTGTAAGAACGAACTAACATAATGGCAAAACCCTGGCTCTACAAAAAACACAAAAATTAGTTGGGTGTGGTGGCTTGCATGTGTAGTCCCAGCTACTTGGGAGGCTGAGGCAGGAGAATTGTTTGAGCCCAGGAGGTGGAGGTTGCAGATAGCTGTGATTGAGCCATTGCACTCCACCCTGGATGACAGAGCGAGACCATTTCCAAAAAAAAAGAAAAAAAACTACAAACAAATTGAGTTGCCATCAATAAGATATTAAATTGTGTGGGTTATCCTTTGTTGTATTTTTTTTTTTTTTTTGAGACAGGTTCTTGCTCTCTCATCCAGGCTGGAGTGCAATGGCTCCATCTCGGCTCACTCAGCCTCCCTCCTGGGTTCAAGCAATTATCGTGCCTCAGCCTCCCTAGTAGCTGGGACTACAGGCACACACCACCATGGTCAGCTAATTTTTGTATTTTTTTTAAGTAGAGATGGGGTTTTACAATGTTGGCCAGGCTGGTCTTAAAGTCCTGACCTCGTGTGAGCTGCCCAACTTGGCCTCCGAAAATGCTAGGATTACAGGCGTGAGCCACTGTGCCCAGCCAACATTTACTTATTTGTAAAAATCCAAATGCTGGCATTGTCCAGGAAAATCTAACAAGTTTATTTATTTATTTATTTATTTATTTTTATTTTTTTGAGATGGAGTCTCACTCTGTCGCCCAGGCTGGAGTGCAGTGGCACAATCTTGGCTCACTGCAAGCTCCACCTCCTGGGTTCACGCCATTCTCCTGCCTCAGCCTCCCGAGTAGCTGGGACTACAGGCGCCCACCACCACGCCTGGCTAATTTTTTGTATTTTTAGTAGAGACGGGGTTTCATTGTGTTAGCCAGGATGGTCTCGATCTCCTGACCTCATGATCCGCCCGCCTCGGCCTCCCAAAGTGCTGGGATTACAGGTGTGAGCCACTGCGCCCGGCCACAAGTTTATTTATAATCGTTATAAAGGTGAATTGCTGACACTTGTTTAATAAAACATTCTGATTTGCCTCAGTGCTTTATATTTCCACATTCATATTAACAATTCGCACACAAGTTAAAATGGTAAAACTGTCAATATCTGATTTCTATCCCCAATTTTTCCACTTGCAATTATATACTTAGGTACTTTTTGACCCCACGAGGAAAAAATATCAAACATTTAGAACTACTACTAACAGGAAGATGAGAGGATTTTTCATTTGTTCATTTTGAGAATGAAATGTTTCCTTTCATAGTGGATTCTTTTTTTTTTTCTTCCTTTTGAGATAGGGTCTTGCCCTGTCACCCAGGCTGGACTGCAGTGGTGTGATTTTAAGCTCACTGCAATCTTGATCTTCTGGCCTCAAGCCATCCTCCTGCCTCAGCCTCCTGAGTACCTGGGACCACAGCTCCATGCCACCAAGCCTGGCTATTTTTTTTTTTTTTTTTACTTATTTTTAGTAGAGAAGAGGTCTTGCTATGTTGCTCAGGCTGGTCTTAAACTCCTGAGCTCAATTGATTCTCCTGGCTCAGCCTCCCAAAGTGCTGGGATTACAGGTGTGAGCCACCACACCCAGCCATAGTGGATTCTTAAACACATTCTCAATCTATGTAGCATGCTAGCTGGATGTCTTTAGTCATAACTGTTATACTTTGGGCTGGGTGTGGTGGCTTGTGCCTGCAATCCCAGCTAAATGGGAGGCTGAGCCTGGAGAATTGCTTGAGCCCAGGAGTTCAAGACCGGAATGGGCAACATAGCAAGACCTCTCTCTCTAAATAATTTATTTTAATTAGCCAGGCCTGGTAGTGTGTGTCTGTAATCCCGGCTTCTCAGGAGGCTAAGGGAGGAGGATTACTTGGCCCAGGAGTTCAAGGCTGCAGTGACCTATGATCATGCCACTGCACTCCAGCTTAGGTGACAGAGCAAAACCTTGTCTCTAAAAATATAAATAGAAATGAAATATAAAAACAAACAAAAAAACACTGCTACACATTTGATACAGAGAGCACCCAGGGTGGAAGTCCCTCATGATAGACCATACTTGCTTCCTACAATAGACCTCACTTGCTTCCAATAGCTGTGCTCTGGCAACACAAATCTGTTTTGAAGTCGTAAGCAATTTCTAATGTCAGGTACTGGAATGAAAGTTTGCAAATCAGAAATTTGGTGGACTTTTGATAACATCTAATTTCATGGAGTGCCACAGTATCAAGCCTGTACTGCTAAGGTTTCTTCATTTCTCCAGTAGAGGGCGCACTCTTGGGAAAGGCATTTGTAGCCAGATGTTTTCTGGGTGCCAGCTTTGTAGGAGCCATGGTAAGTAGGAGACACCTCCTTACTTACCTTCCTTCTTTGGCTGGAGCTCAGCAAGATAGAGGTGCTGGTGTTAGAGAGTAGCAACTGTGTGGTGGCTGCTCAACTTATTTAGTAAATGTTATTTTTAGACAGTACATTTTATGTCAGGATTCAATTCTGTTATGTCACAATGTAGCAGAATGATCTGTACCACTGCTCCAGATGGAAACATCTTCCCCTTTCCCTTTCTCTTTCTTATTTTTTTGAGACAGGGTCTCAATTTGTCCCCCAGGCTGGAGCGTAGTGGCATGATATTGGATCACTACAGCCTAGACATCTTGGGCTCAAGGAATCCTCCCACCTCAACCTCCTGAGTAGCTGGGACTAGAGCCACACCCCATGCCTGGCTAATTTTCGTAGAGACGGGGGTCTCACCATGGTGCTCAGGCGGTCTTGAACCACTGGGGTCAAGCGATCTTCCCGCCTTGGCCTCCCAAAGTGCTGGAATTACAAACATGACCCACTATGCCCAGCTTACACTTTAAACTAGTTATTTTCCATTTATTTTATCAACCAATATGTATTTAGTAACAACCCTGTGCCAGACATGGTATTAGCTGTGGTGACACCGTAATGAAGATGGACAAAGTCTGCTGTCATGGAGTGTATATTCTGGAAGGGGGATTGTGACAGCCAATAATCATGTAAATAAGATGGTGACCATTGGGATGGGGGCTATAAGGGATTAAGCACAGAGAATCAAAAGAGAGAATGACTGTTGACGTTATACAGATTATGCAGCAGTAGAGAAGGCAATGTTGGGGCTCAGAAAAATGATACCCCAAAATATGGTGTTTTGGTATGCTGAACTAAAAGAAGCAGCCTCAAGGTCTCTCTGATACCCCCCTCCAGCCTCCACCAACACTTTGTCTCTCCCAAGGCACAGGAGGAGGCTCTTCTCTGATATTCCTTTATCACCTTTAAGACTGGACCCACAAAGAAGACACAATTGCCTTCCATCCCCTCTCTGAAATCTCATTACCTATCACAGAAAAGAAGACTGAGTAATGTAACCACACCTGGATGAATTTTTTTGCAAAACAATGTCTGCCTTTCAGCCTCATTCAAATTCTAAAGAGAATAATTTACAGATTAATTCCTGTCTCCCAGGTTCATTCATTTCCCCTAAAAATCATTTACTGCCCCTCAAAATTGTCACACCCTCAGCTCCCCTTCCCCTGTGAACAAGACTATGTAAGCAACTGGACCTCATTTGGGTTATGGGGCAATCCTCCCCCTGCAATTCCCTCATGTTTATCCATGTTAAATAAATTTTGTATGCCTTTTTCTGCTTTTTGATCTGCCTTTTGTCAGTTCATTTGTAAACCACAAATAAAATTCTAAGGCCCCCCAACCAACCATCTGAATAGACCTCCTCCTCTCAGTCAGGGCACTCCAATGTTAACCTGAAAACCTGATTCAAACCATGACAGTGCCAGGCGCGGTGGCTCACCCTTGTAATCCCAGCACTTTGGGAGGCCGAGGCGGGCGGATCACAAGGTCAGATCGAGACCACGGTGAAACCCCGTCTCTACTAAAAATACAAAAAATTAGCTGGGCGTGATGGCGGGCGCCTGTAGTCCCAGCTACTAGGGGAGGCTGAGGCAGGAGAATGGCGTGAACCCGGGAGGCGGAGCTTGCAGTGAGCCGAGATGGCACCACTGCACTCCAGCCTGGGTGACAGAGCGAGACTCCGTCTCAAAAACAAACAAACAAACAAACAAAAAACAAAAAACCATCACAGGAAGAGAGGGTGGGACATTGGGACATGCCTCATTATACCCTCTTCCCTTTTGGAATTCAGAAAAAGTTGACCAGCATGTACAATCAACACAGACTTTAAGTCAATAAGAAACACTTACAATCTATTCTCTCCAAAGTCTGCTACCTGGAGGCTTTCTCAACATGATAAAACTGGTTTCCACAACATCTTATTGTAACCCAAATATTCCTTTCTATTGATAGTAGTTCTTTCAACCAATTGCCAATCTAAAATATTTTAAATGTACCTATAACCTGGAACCCCCTCCTCCCCTCTCTGCCCACTTGGAGTTGTCCCACGTTTCTGGACTGAACCAATGTATACCTTACGTGTATTTGATTGATGTCTCATGTCTCCCTAAAATGTATAAAACTAGGCTGTACCCCGACCACCTTGGGCACATGTTCTCAGGGGCTCCTGAGGGCTGTGTTACGGACTGTGGTCACTTCTATTTGGCTCAGAATAAATCTCTTAAATATTTTACAAAGTTTCACTCTTTTCATCAACAATTTTCAACAAACCCTTAACAGGATGACGGACGCTTTCCCTTGGCCCCTCTACAATCATATAGGTGGGTGAGCTTTGCCATGATCTTACTGGGGTGCTGTGAGTTGCTGAGAAATTACTGAAGAAATTAATAGCCTACAAAAGTGATATGAAAATTATTTTAAACTGAAAATGCCTGTACAACCAGCAGCTACAGAAATAAACATTATCCAAACTTACGCAGGGCCTCCTGAAAATACAGATGCCTTTGGCTCCCCCACCCACCGAAGGAGTTTCCTGTTTGGGAGAATACTGAAGTGTGAATTCAGCCAACTATTAACATCAGAAAAGCCAACAGTACCTTTCATTCTTCCCCTTTGAAGTTTTAACACCTCCCTGTTTTGTTCAGTTGACATAAAAACATTTACCTCTGGCTACTTATCTGGTTACTCCTTACTGAGTAATGAGTGCATGTATAAATAATTCTTGTTCTGTTCATCTATCTATTGTCAGTTAATCTTCAGGCCCCCAAGCAATTGAAACTAGTGGGTAGAGGAAAATTTTCCTTCCAACATTACACTGTGATACATACCCAGGTGGGTAAAAAAAGGACTAGGGCACATTTTGTCGAATATTTGTCATACTTCATCTACTGCAGAGATGGCATTTTTATGTCCATAACCTCTGAATTATAATTTTGAAGAAGGCACTGAGGTAGGATTACATTTATTTCACCCATAGTTATTAAAGCAAATAATTTCATGAGCTTCATAAATAACTATAAATTATTTCAAAGAAAACATTTCTTAACTCATTGTTTAGATTTAAGGCAGATAAGTGATACATTTTTTATTGTATCTTCTTTTTTTCTGAGACAGAGCCTGGCTCTGTCACCCAGGCTGGAGCGTGGCACAATCTTGGCTCACTGCAACCTCCATCTCCCAGGTTCAAGTGATTCTCCTGCCTCAGCCTCCCAAGTAGCTGAGATTACAGGTGCCCACCACCACACCCAGCTAATTTTTTGTATTTTTAGTAGAGACAGGGTTTCACCATGTTGGCCAGGCTGGTCTTGAACTCCTGACTTCAAGTGATCCACCCGCCTCAGCCTCTCAAAGCGCTGGGATAACAGGTGTGAGCCACTGCACCCAGCCAGATCATATCTTCTTAATTCCTAAGTATCACAAAAAAGCTTTTTCATCTTATTCAAAACTTAAAATTAAAAGAAGAATTTATGCCATATTGTTAGTTAAATACACAGTGAGACTGAAGAGTTCCCTGGATCCCTTCATGGGACTTGTAACAGGGGTGTGGCTTGCTTACGCAGCCCCCCCACTCAAACCCCTTGCAGGAGGCGGAGCATGCAGGCAAGCAGGTGCCAAGGCTGGGGCAAGCGCTTTTGGGCTCTGGCCCTATGGCAGCATCTAGGGGTGTGTTACAATTAATGCTTTTTTAGCAGTTGCCATTCATGGATGGCTAAGTGTTAACTGGCTCAGAGGAGAGTCAGCATGACAGCATTTTACTCCCTGCCCTCTTGGTATCCAGGTCCTTGTCTGGCATCCAGGAAGAATCAGGTCACATGGACTTGAAGGATGGTGAATGCAGAGGTTTTATTGAGTGAAGGAGGTGGCTTTTAGTGGGATGGGGAGCTGGAAAGGGGATGGAGTGGGAAGATAATCTTCCCCTGGAGTTCGGCCATCCCTGGCTAAACTCATCTCGACATTCAGATGCTTTTTCTCTTCTTTCCTTCCCTGCCATGCCACTCTGCTTGTCTGTAAGTGGAATTTGAGGTTTTTATGGGTACGGGATGGGGGGTATGATGGGCCAGGGCAGTTATGGAAAAAGCAACATTGGAGTGGGAAAACAGGGATGTGAAGTTCTCATTTAGGGCTGTGGGCCCAGGCTTGTGGGTAGGGCATTTGCCAGGGAACTGCCCTCTTCTATTCAGTATTTCCCTGCCTCCTGTCCATATCAATAATAGTTGGCTGCTGCTTCAGCCCCTGTGATTACCAGGAAGCATGAGCGCAATCTTGGCAGTGGAACAAAAAAAATTGAATAATGATTTGTGGGCACACTATACAAAATCGAAATGGAAAGACAAACAGGAAGTCTCAGAGTTTTGGGTTTTTCTTGTGTTTTCTGGGGGTGGAGGGGGCTCAAGCGTTGTGTAATTAGTTGTCAATAACTTCCTTTGTGAATTCTACATGTGGAAGATCTGTTTCACATGTGCTTTTGCATTGAATAGTTATTTTGTTGATGCTTTGTTAAAACAAAGATAGAATCCCATTTTATATCTGGTTATGTAAATAGAAAACTGTACACACTGCCCTACTCTTGCTTTTCATGGGAGGGAAAATGGCTTCCCTCTATCCTTCTAGGTTCTTTGGCTAGGCCATGAATTAAATTGGCAGATGATAAATCAACAAGAGAAAAATCATCTTAATTACATATGTATGCATAGGACTCTGACAAATATGTGAGACTTAATTCCAGCTCCCACTAGCCATCCTGTCCCACCTAAGGTGGGGGAAAAACATCCAAGAGGCAGAGACAGTTTGTGAAGTTCACCCTCAAGGTCAGGTGTGGTGACTCATGCCTGTAATCCCAATACTTAGCAAGACTGAGACAAGTGGATTGCTTGAGCCCAGAAATTCAAGACCAGCCTGAGCAACATGGTGAAACTCTGTCTCCACAAGAAATACAAAAATTAGCCAGGTATGTGGTGTGTGCCTGTAGCCCCAGCTACACAGGAGGCTGAGGTGGAAGTATCACCTGAGCCTAGGAAATCAAGGCTGCAGTAAGTCATGATCATGCCACTGCACTCCAGCCTGGGCAACAGAATGAGACTCTGTCTCAGGGGAAAAAAAAGTTCACAGCTAAAGGGCCCATAAAGGCTTACTAAATGACTAAGACCTAATTATAGTGCCAGAGGCATTTAAAGGAGAGCAACCCCACCTTGAATAGGGGCTACGTAAAATAAAGCTTAGACCTGCTTGGCTGCCATCCCAGGAGGTTAGGCATTCTTATTCACAGGATAAGACTGGAGGTCAACAGGACTGGTATCACAAGTCAGAGGTTGTAAAGACCCTACTGATGAAACAGGATGTGGTAAAGAAGCCAGCCAAAACTCACCGAAACCAAGATGGAGATGAAAGTGACCTCTGGTTGTCCTCACTTCTCATTATACACTAGTTATAATGCATTAGCATGCTAAAAGACACTCCCACTAGCACCATGACAGTTTACAAATGCCATGGCAACTTCTGGAAATCACCCTACATATTCTAAAAAGGGGAGGGACCCTCAGTTTTTGGAACTCTTCATCCTTTTTCTGGAAGACTCATGAATAATCTACCCCTTGTTTATCATATAATCAAGAAATAACCATAAAAATAGTCAACTAGCAGCCCTCTGGTTGCTCTGCCTATGGAATAGCCATTCTTTTGTTTCATTACTTCTCTATAAACTTGCTTTTTACTTTACTCTGTGGACTCACCCTGAATTCTTTCTTGCATGACATCTAAGAACCCTCTCTTGGGGTCTGGACTGGGACGCTTTCTGGTAACAATAGGACCATAGAATGCTTCCCCTCCCCGCAAACCTTACCAGCACATCACTAAAGGTGTACTTTTTGTTGTTTTGTTGAAAGGTGTCATTCAACAAAAAATGACAAGGCACACTAAAAGCCAAAACACAATTTAAAGAGACTGAGGATGCATCAGAATCAGACTAGATATGGCAGGGATGTTGATATTACCAGACTGTGAATTTAAAACAACTATGATTAACATAGTAAAGTCTCTAACTGAGAAAGTAGGCAGAATTCAAGAACAGATGGTCAATATAAGTAGAAAGATGGAAATTCTAAGTAAGAATCAAAGACAAATGCTAGAAATCAAAAACATTGTAACAGGACTGAAGATTGCCTTTAATGGGCTTATTAGTAGATTGCAAATGGCTGAGGAAAAAAATTACTGATCTTGAGAATGTGTCAATAGAACCTTCCAAAACTGAAAAGCAAAGAGAAACAAAAAAGACTGGACAAAGAAAGAACAGAATATCCAAGAACTGTGAGACAAGTACAAAAGGTGTAGCATACATGTTATGGGAATTCCAGAAGGAGAAGAAAGATAGAAAAGTATAGAAGAAATATTTTAAGCAATAAAGACTGAGACTTTCCACAAATTAATGTCAGACATCAAACTACATATGCTGGAAGCTCAGAATACATCTGGCAGGTAAATGCCAAAAAAAAAAAAAAACACCTAGGCATATCATATGCAAATTGCCAAAAATCAAAGACAAAGAAATATCTTGAAAGAAGCCACAGGAAAAAACACTTTACCTATAGAGGAGAAACATAAAATTTATAACCAACTTCTCCTCAGAAACCACACAAGCAAGAAGAGTGTTCTATTTTTCTGTAATTTCATCTTAAGGTCTCTTTCTGGAGAATGGCAGTAAACTCCTGTCCTCTCTCACATGGCTCCAGGAGATTTAGTTGTGAATGTTTACAATATGTCTTTCATGAGATACTTCTTTAGCCTGACAAACAGCTGGATGTCTAAGTGTCTGACCTGTGACCAGGTGTCCCACTCACAGGAAACTTGTTTATAGTGGCAGATGTCCTTATGGCTCTTGTCTGACCTGTGCCCAGTTTATTTCTACCAAGATAGCCATTCTTTAGAAGGGCCCTGGCCAGGAAAGAAGTTAGGTTAAGATGTGTCATTCAGCTGAGACACAAAGAAAGTAATTCAAACAAAACATGAAATAACACAAGCAGTATATTACTTTCAGATCCCAGAGAGAAGACAGCAGCATGCCCCATGGGGCCAACAGGAAGTAGGGAGCTATCTGGGACATGTACACTCAATCAGCAGGCAAGGAGCAAGAGGGAGAATGAGGAACCCATGGGCTGAAGCCTTTATTGGGGTCTAGGGCATTATCCAGGCAGGTTTCCCTTGGGAAGTTCTAATTAGTGGGTTTAGAGGAAGTAGATACGAGTTCACGAAATCATGCTATGACTGAGAAGTGGTCACTGTGGCATATCTGCACAGTCAGTGCAGTATGGGGTTCAGCAACGTGAGTCAAGTAGGTTGTATCTAGTTGTCTGATAGGGAGGTGGTCACCAGGAGGCAGTCGTACAAAGCAGATACCTGGATCAACCCCACCGAGGAACTGCGATGAAGTAGAGAACCAGAACCTGTGTCAAGGGTGACAAAGCCCTGCTTCCAATATGAGAAAATTAAACCTATGTTCAAAATGGATGCTGAGGCAACGTAAAATTGTAAGAAATCACTACAAAGAGAGTGAAGTGAAATATTTAAAGTGGTGAGAGAAAAAAAACTACCAAATAGAATTGTGATCCTGTGAAATTATTCTTCAAAAGTGAAATAGAAATAAAGACTTTCTGAGACCTACAAACACTAAGGAAATTTGTTGCTAGTAGATCTGCTTTGTAAGAAATATTAAGGAAATTCTTCACATAGAAGAAAAATAATATAGGTCAGAAATGTGGATCTACATAGAGAAAGATACAGTATCAGAGAAGAATAAGTTAAGGCAAATAAAAACTTAAAAAATTTTTAATTGGTCTAACATAACATTTTGTTTCAAATAATAATGGCAAAATGTATTTGATTGGGTGTATATGCATACACTTATGCTTATGTATGCTTCTGTTCACTAAGAAAATATAAGCATTCATTAAGTGAAATGAACTACACAATAATACCAGGGACAGGAGGGAAGACTAAAAATATTTTGTTATTATAAAGTACTTGCATTACCTATAAAGCAGTATAGTGTTAATTGAAAGTGGACTTCGGTTAGTTGTAAACGTGTATTGCAAACTGTATAGCAACCAAAAAGTTATTTTTTAAAAGAAGCATAATTGGCCAGGCATGGTGGCTCATGCCTGTAATCCCAGCACTTTGGGAGGTCAAAGCGGGCAGATCACTGGAGGCCAGGAGTTTGAGAACAGCCTGGCCAACATGGTGAAACCTTGTCTCTACTAAAAATACAAAAATTAGCTGGGTGTGGAGACATATGCCTGTAGTCCCAGCTACTCAGGAAGCTGAGGTAGGAGAATC
>NW_026652285.1:48821004-48865519 GCF_009828535.3 Hylobates moloch | reverse complement strand
AATAGTACTATAACTTATGCCTGAATGAAGCTAATCTAACATACATATTTTCTATGTAAAACACATCACAGCCTTCTTGCCCTTAGGAACACTGGACAGAACTTTAGCACTAGGAGGTTTGGGGGACATTTTGAACAGCTAAATCACCAACAAAAACCACAAAATTGTGAAAAATGTGGCATTTGCTATTTGGAGAAAAGAACACTCATTTGCACTATGAGAGTTGAAACATGGCAGAACATTCAATACCAGCTGGGAAAATGCATGTTGGGTGACAAAGTTTTTGCCTCTCTGTGCTTGTCTGAGCACAAAGCACTCTGAATATTGATTTTTGGATTACAAATACATTTTAGTGAGTTAGCAAATCTGCAAATATGGAATCTGCCAAAAACGAAGACTGACTGTAATTGACTCAACATTCCTACATATCTAAAGGCTTTATGAGTTGGGGTGAGAGTCACGGAAAATTATAAACGTATAAATGTAAGCATTAACCTGGTAAGGTAAATATATTTCCAATTTCCGTGTAGGATAATATTTCCCCAAAGTGTATTTAAATGTGTTGAATGATTCCAAACTGGTCCCTTTGTTGCAGAAACTTTCAGAGTCTTTAATACACTAATAAACATTGTGAATTTCTTCAATATATAATATTTCCTAAATTTGACTATTAGAGCCTTTGGAAATGTTACTCTAAGGTATTTCTGACAGATTCACTTAGAATTAATTCTAGTGCTCAGAAATTTGGCATTTACATTGCAAGACTGTTATTAAAATGGCCAAATGACCACTCTCTAGAATGCTTCCCAGGGTCAGTGGGTGGATTAAGCCTATTTCCAGGTCTTTTCTCCCCTTCCCATGTTACATTTGATAAAGTTAAATCTCTATGGGTGCTAAACTTGCTGGGAGCTTTCTCGGAAGAAAGAATGCTGACAGGAAATTTGCATTCTTCTTGCTTTCACAGTTGTACATTTTAAACCTTAATAAGCAATTAAAACAATTTATATCAAGAGGTAGAACATACGCATCTCCACTTAAAGCTTTGCTAGGAGAGAAAAGATTGAGAGCATGATGGTTGAAGATTGACAACTAAGTCACAGCTCTCCCGGCATGGCCTTAGAACTACATTGTCTTAATGAAAAACAGGGATTTAGCCCTTGGAAGTGAAAGATGTTTTCACACATTTTCAGTTTACTCCTCCCAAGTCCATTGCAAGATAGATCTGAAGGCTATTAGTTTAAGACTTTGTTAAACGCTTTCATGTGTTTCTTAGAAATATCACAGATAATTTCTTACTGAAACGGTTTTCTCTAATCTTAAGACTTTAAATGCTGTAAAGTCTGTCATGACTACTTTGTTTTTCTCTGTTAGAACCAGGAAACAGGGATGACTGCTTGAAAAAATGAGCCAAAGCCCTGAGGATCTGTAGGAGTCGAGAGAGAGAGAAAGCTCAGACAGGAGGCTGGAAGCACGGGTTTAAGAGCCACTGGCTTGGACGCGTATTCTAGGCCCTCCTCATCCTGTCTGAGGGATCTTGGCCAATGTACTGAATCTCACTGTGCCTTATTTTCTCACTAGAAAGGTAGGAGTTTAAATGGTATGTATCTACCTTGATCAGTGAGGATTTAGGTTTAGCTGCATGTAACAAATGTGAGTTCAGTGGCTTGTGCAAATAGTGTTTATTTTTCTAGGGTAACAAAAAGTCAGGAGTAGGCAGTCCAGGGATGAAACAATGGCCCTGGGAGACCATCCATGTTCCAGACTTTAAAAAATAGTTTTGTGTCACTATCCTTAATGTGTGGAGCAATATGTGACTTTTATTCTCATGGTCTCAAGACAGCTTCTATGCCTACCGATACTTATATTCCAGGCAACATCAGAGAGAAAGGAAAAGAGATAAAGCATAACATCTTCTCCTTAGACTGCTCTGCCTTATTGTTTGGTAATGCAAGCCCTTCCCAAAACCTCTGCCTCTTTCTCATTGAACAGAACTGCATCTCATGACCGTGAAAGGGAAGCTAGAAATTTCAATAATTTAGCTAGCCATATTGCCACACCCAAAGCCAAATGAAGTTTTTATTTATGTGGAATAAAGGAGGAAAAGGGATACCGGCTAAGCAAATAGCAGTATCTGGCACACTTGTAATGACGTCACATGGATCTACTGAGTTAGCATTTGTAAAGAACTAAGAACCATGGTGGAATATAAGAAGTATCCAATAATTACTAGTGAATGTTTATAAGAAACTTAGAATGAAGCAAAGACTGGATACGGATGCCTTTGAAAAGAAGAAAAATAAACTCCTCTCCACCTATCACCTCCTCCTACATTGACTCCCTGGCTCTCCAGCAAGTGCAAACTGCCTTCTTAATATGTTCTTGTCACCTGATTCTCTCTTTTTTTTAGACAGAGTCTTGCTCTGTCACTCAGGCTGGAGTGCAGTGGCACGATCTCAGCTCACTGCAACCTCCGCCTCCCGTGTTCAAGCAATTGTCCTGCCTCAGCCTCTTGAATAGCTGCAACTACAGGCATGTGCCAAAACACCCGGCTAATTTTTTGTATTTTTAGTAGAGATGGGGTTTCACCATGTTGGCCAGGCTGGTCTTGAACTCCTGACCCATGATCCACCCGCCTCAGCCTCCCAAAGCGCTAGGATTACAGGTGTGAGCCACTGTGCCCAGCCTCTGATTTTCAAATACTTGAAGACTCCTCATTTATTGAAATGGTGGTTTTTGGCCCAAGGCTCTTTTGGACAATGATAACTCATTGTTTCTGCTGTCATGCTCTTTCAATCTGTGGAATGTCACTAGGAGAAGACACAGGATAGAGGAAAACAAAATGGACTTGATGCAGCCAAACACCTGGCTGCAACAACATGGTAGTTCTCAACATTGGAGCAGGTTCAATGGCCAAATATGAGCTGAGACTTACAAAGTATTGCACAGGCAAACTTTTTTTTTTTTTTTTCTGAGAGGAAGTTTTGCTCTTGTTGCCTAGGCTAGAGTGCAATGGCGTGATCTTGGCTCACTGCAACCTCCAAGTCCTGAGTTCAAGCAATTCTCCTGCCTCAGCCTCCCATGTAGCTGGGATTACAGGTGTGTGTGTTTTTTTTTTTTTTTACTAGCGATGGAGTTTCACCATGTTGGTCAGGCTGGTCTTGAACTCCTGACCTCAAATGATCCACCTGCCTCGGCCTACCAAAGTGCCGAGGTTACAGGCGTGAGCCACCGCACCCAGCCCAAACTTTCTATTTAACTCTTTCCATGAATATTTTGGTATAAGGCACTAGCATCTCAGACACCATTGTCAAATATCCTTAAAACAGAAAAACTGGCTGCTGATATCTGTGATTTCCTTTAAAGCGGTACTCCTTCTTGGATATTTTAAAGAATTCATCTGCTCAACTCAGAGTGCAGCTAGAGGCTTTTTTCCCTCCTTCTTTCCCCCTTTGCCAAAAATTTATTAAGCATCTACTATAAACTTAATGATAATAGTATCCATACTGGAGAGACAGATTTAGTAAGTCATAATTCATTAACTCATTCCTCAAATATATCTCTGTGTGCTTCCTATGTGGTGGTACACTTTGTGAACTGACTAGGGTACAATGATGTACACAATAAAGGAACAGGATAAGGCCTGAATTCTGAGTTCTCCATGGGAGACAGATAAGTAAACACAGGACTACAATACACCAAGGTAAGTGACGTGAATGAGCAGATGCCAATGTCAACTGCAGGCTGACTGGGTTTGGCTTAAGCTAAGAGCACTCCAATGCTATCTCCCTTTAGAAGAGGGGAATGTTTAATGGGGGTGATGCTTAAAAGTAACAGGGAAATTGAAAAATCCTTGTCCTCACTTAGATTTGTTTGATAGAATATACCAAAAATAGTATATACTTTCTTTGAGATACTTTGAAGCTATGAAAGTGTGAGCTGTAATAATTTGCCTTCAAGTTATTCATAAAAATCTTGGTTTTTCTATCAAGTTTTGCCCTAAGAAAAACATAACTTTTAGTGGAGGAAAAAAACATATAATGTGCATGCTATTATTTGTTGCCTGAGGGATGTTTCAATTTTGTCTTGTCTTACAAAAATAAATGAGATTTCAAAAGCATTCATCAGGGAGATAGTGGGTTACCTATTGGAGAAGTGGTAGCTATTTTTTGAGAAAAAAGTCTGTAACTTGGGAGAATCATAGAATCACAGAATTTCTAGGCTTGAAGGGACCTTAACTACCTGGGATAGAATGTATAATGTGGTATGTAGAAATGACAAAAAAAAAGGTGAACTGGGATTACAGAATCCAGCATTCTACATTTTTTTAAATGTTTCATCTTCCATTCAGAGGCTTTGATGTGAATACTGATGGAGTCAAATGCGACCATCTCATATCTCTTTGAATGCATTACTGCAAACACCGTGTTCTGGTAAAGAGGAAGGAAGACATAGTAAATAAACTATACTCAGAATTTAAAATTTTAGTATGGATTTAGGAAGATTCTTTGGAGTCAGCTTTTTACATATGAAATACAGCAAAATGTATAAATGAAAAAAGAGCTGATTTTGTGTTCATATAAACGCATATGTTAGTAGGAATCATGTACCATGTAACATTAAAATACATAATATAATATGTCATATGCGATTTATAATGTAAATGAGTCTTAGGGAGTACACTATGCACACTGTGATTTAGCTAGAATTACTATGACAACCATAACTTTTGCATTTCCTAATTTTTTTTTCCAGTATGAATTTGCAAATTAAATATCACATTATCATGGATTTTGGCTTTCTTTCTCCATGTAGTTCAAAAAGAAAAGTCACACACCAGTGCTCCTGTTAAATCCTCATTTAATTAAGTGAACCTCCTGAGCAGGTCACACTTGTTCAGGGATCAAACATCTGGGTGGGTACCCTTGCAGTTAGACAAAAAAAGAGAGAAAAAAGAAGACTATAGCAAAGTCTTAGGATAGAGTTTGAAAAAATTTATAACATGTATAACTGATAATCAGTGTATCAAATTCTCCTACTACAGATTTTTTTTTCTTCCAAGTTATTCATTGGTAGAAAAACAACGTAAGAAAAAGGGGACATGATTTGACTCTTAGGACATAAACCCACAGAAATTTTATTTCCAGATTGTTCAAAAAATTATAAATAGAGGAGACTCTTTTTATGATGTGGCTGTTTGGCTTAACCATATCCTACATTTAGCTTTATGGAGTGATCATTTTTCCAAGGTCTGATTCACCCCATGTTTTTATTTGAATTTATAGAATTTAGCTGTCTTTTCATGGGGCTTAAGTGTGTCATGTAAAAGTCTACAAGCTATGTTTGCTTGTCCCTTTTGTCCTTTTGTTATCAAAATTCATCATTTCTGGTTCACCTGTGTGCCATTTTGAAAAGTAACAAATACTAATTTAGTACTCTAAAATATTTAATGGAGTCTTTTTTTTTTTTTTTTTGGGAGGAGGCGTCCCACTCTGCTCCCGGGGGGGGCACACGGGGGCAAATTTGGGCCCCATTTTTTTTTTTTTTTTTTTTTGGTCAATGTTGACCAGGTTGGCCTCAAACATGTAGCCTTGCCTCCCTGTGCGCTTGCAGTCTCTCATCTTAGAGACTGAGCTACTATCTAGTTATCAGGAGATTGGCATGTGTGGACAAGTTGGTGCTTGCAGGGAAATCCAAGAAACTGAGCGCATTCTAATACTAAATACAGTCTGTTACGGGATCTGTGTTGCCTCTATATTGAGCATCTGGGGTGGGTCTGGTCTGCTATTCATCAGCACAGCCAGCATTCAAGGAAACAACTGGATGTTGAGCACAGGAAACTTGAGACAAAATAGGACCTGCTAGGCATTTCTGCATCTTTCCATGATAGTGCCTAATTTTGAAAAAGGTTTTCTCAGAGTAATGATAGCTGCTTCACATTGTCTCTCAAATATCATGCAAGTTTCTCCTTTGGTCAGCTCTAACCAGCTACCGAGGGAGAAAGGAATCCTAGTTCCTAACGTAACCAAGGTGACGGTAGCACAATCTAACACTACAATGTTCAATATAGAAACATTGCTGCTCCTGGCATGCTTAAAAACTTACAGCCCATATAATGGAGTTATTACAGAATGCAGGGAAGAAGTGAATCTAAGTTTGTTCCAATAGGAGAGGGCTTTGTAGAGTTAACAAAGGATTGTTAGAATGGCTCACAGACCTATGGTTCAGGAAAAGGAAAGACTGGGGGATTGTGTAACAATTCATGTAAAATACATATGAAACCAAACACTTAGATTGTATGAATTAGACGACATTATTTCTGTTTTTTATTAAGAGAATTGAGAGGATGAAGATAAGGTGACTTATGCAAGGTTCTATAACTATCAAATACTTGAATTCTAACTTGGTTTTTCTGAATCAAAATTCTCTCTCTTTCTCCTGTACTGTTGTGGCCTTCTGAGTGACCTCATAATTAAAGGTCTTCATTTATTCAATAAGCACTTGTTGAATGGTTATACTGTGCACAACCTGAGAGTTGGTTCTCAGAATGGGTGTAGAACAATCTCTGCCCTTGAGGACCACATTACCTTGCATAAGAGACATACACTAAACTAACTTATAAGAAAGTCTCCCTTACGCACCGGGTAGCAAGACAGTAAGGTTCAGTGGGAGCTCAGAGGAGGAAGAGAGCAATTCTGAGTAATGGCAAGAGAGGGCTTCACAAGGGCACCATGGAGTAGCCTTCAAGAGGATTATTAGAACCAGATTACTTGGGTTTGGGTTTAAATCTCAGTGCCACCATTTAACTAGCTGTTTCCCTTGGACAATTTGTTCATTCTCCCTTGCTTCAGTTACTACAGTTATAAAATGGGGATGGTAGTAATATTTCCTATCCCTGAGGTAGGGGTATTAACTGAGGTGATAGTTGTAAAGGGCTAAAAGTAGTACCTGGGACATACTAATAGTAAGAACTGCCATTGAGAATTAAAACTGTAGCATTTACAACCACTATGGTGAACAGTTTGAAGGTGCCTCAAAAAACTAAAAATAGAGCTACTATATGATCTAGCAATCCCACTATTGGGTGTATACCCAAAAGAAACGTAATCAGTACATTGAAGAGGTATCTGCACTTCCATGTTCGTTGCAACACTATTGACGATAAACAACATTTGGAAACAACCTAAGTGTCCACCAACAAAAGAACGGATAAAGAAAATGTGGTACCTCTTAACAATGAAGTAATATTCACGCATAAAAAGGAATGAGGTCCTGTCATTTGCAACAACATGGATGGAACTGGAGATGACAATGTTAAGTGAAATAAGCCAGGCACAGAAAAACAAACCTTGCATGTTCTTACTTATTTATGAGCTAAAAAATCAAAACAATTGAACTCATGAACATAGAGGGTAGAAGAATGGTTACTAGAGGCTGAGAAGGGTAGTAGGGGGCTGGGGGGAGGTGAGGATGGTTAATGAGTACAAACAAATTAGAAAGATGAATAAGACCTACTTTTTGATAGCACAATATGGTGACTATAGTCAATAATAACTTAATTGTACATTTCAACATAACTTAAAGAATGTAATTGGATTATTTGTAATTCAAAGTCTAAATGTTTGAGGGGACGGACACCCCATTCCTCATGGTGTGCTTATTTGACATTGTATGCTTGTATCAAAACATCTCATGTACCCCATAAATATATACACCTCCTATGTACCCACATTTAAAAAAATTAAAAAAACTGTAACATTTAGTTTCTATACAGAATAAGAAATATAATAAAGGAAAAGAATAGGGAATAAAAGAATATGGGTGAGGAAAGTTACAAGGAACAAACCATAGAAACCTAAGACTAAGGCGTAGGAAGGAAACATAGAAAGCATATGGCCAGTGGATACTCATGGAAACTAGGCTAAATTGCAAAGTATGAGTGTGTGTATTTGTGTGTTTTGGTGTTTTGGGGTGGCATTTCTAATTACATATGAAACTAACATGAAGGAAGTTGGAGAAGTCGAGTGAATCAGGACCTAAGATAGGAAGCCATGACAGTGGAATGGACAAAAACACAACTAACTGGATGAAAAGCATAAAAAGCATAAAAAGATTGGAGGTGCAACTCGTCACATAAGAAAGGTCAAAGAGCATCAGGACTAAGTGCAGGGATTTCTGGGAGATTTCTGGCGTTGCCTTTGACTTTGAAAGGCAGTAGGGGAAAGCTAAGAGATAGTGAAAAAGACACACACACCTGTGAAGACCTTAAGACATTGGGTTACAGATGCTCTCAAGAGGAACATGGGAATTTCCTATGGTTTGAGTGTGTTGCCCCAAAGTTCATGGGTTGGAAACTTAGTTCCCCAGTGCAATGATATTAACAGGTGGGGACCTTTAAGGGGTGATTAGGTCATAAGGGCTACACCCTCGTAAAAGGATCCATGTTGTCATCCTGGAAGTGGATTAGTTATCTCAGAAGTGAGCTTCTGATAAAAGGATAAGTTTGGTCCCCAATTTCTCTCTCTCTCTGTCTCTCTTCCATGTGCTTCTTTGTCATATGATGCCTTTCACCATGGGGTGACCCTTGACAGATGCCAGCACCATGCTGTTGGACTTTGCAGCCTCCAGAATGATGAGCCAAATAAACTTCTATTCTTTATAAGGTACCTAGTCTGTGGTGTTCTGGTATAGCAGCAGAAAACTAAGATAGGAAGGAACAGAAAAAAAAAAAAAGAGAGAAGCCAGGATTAGAGATAGATTTCTATATGACCTGTGACTGTTAGGAAAACTTATAGAAAGCAGCTCTCAGGGAGACCAGAGGTTTGTAAATGAAAAGGAAATGGATTTCCTACAAGGTGATCGTTGGTGAGTAATTAGAAACATAGCTTTATCTGAACTCCAAAGAATTCCAGTACAAATAAAGATAACTTTAAAAGTCTTCTTGTAATTAGAAACAAAAAACTTAAAAAAAACCATGATGAAACTTAAAACATAATTAAAATTGAGTGATATTGAAGATACTTCTAGTAAATAATTTGAAATTTGAAAAATGCTACTAAAGTGGAACTTAGAAATATGTAGCCTTAAATGCTTACATTAGAAAAACAAGAAAGGCCAAAAATTAATGAGCCAAGTATTCAACTTGGGAAGTAAGAACAATAAAACCGAAAAAAGTAGAATAGGGAAGATAATATATATGAACATAAATTAATGAATTAGGGAAGACAGAATAGAGAGGATCAAGAGAGTTAATAGACTGTTAAAAATAACAGATCTTGTAATTCCAGCACTTTGGGAGTCTGAGGTGGATGGATCACGAGGTCAGGAGTTTGAGACCAGCCTGGCCAACATGGTGAAACTCCGTATCTACAATAATAAAAAAATTAGCCAGATGTGGTGGCACATGACTGTAATCCCAGCTATTAGGAGGGTAAAAGGCAGGAGAATCTCTGGAACTCTGGAGGCAGAGGCTGCAGTAAGCTGAGATTGTGCCACTGCACTCTAGCCTGGGTGACAGTGAGACTCTGTCTCTCTGCCTTAGAAAAAAAAAAAAAAATGAAAAGTACGGTAAGATTGACTCTAATGAGAATAATAAAGAAAAAAATGGAGTAAGAAATAATAAGAGAAATTAAAAGGGTCACAAATACATAAGAAACAGAACTTTAAAAAATAAAAATTATTAAAAAATAGTTTAGTAAAATAGTATCCTATTTTATAGAAATAAAGTTTTTACATTTTGGCCTAATGAACAAATTTTGGAAAAATATATCTTCAAAAAAGTATCAAAATTAAATATAAAATGCAAATATGTTCTGATCATTAAAAGAACAGAATCAAAAATTTAAAGTCTTCCTAGAGAGTTATACTGGCAAGTTCTAACAAACATTGTAGTTCCAAACATTCATAAATGCTTCCAGAGAACCGAAAAGATAGGGAATTCTCTAACTCATTTTATGAAGTTGATATAACCGTGATATAATACCCAGATACAAGGACAATATAAGAAATAAAATTATAGGCCAATCATATCTATGAATGTAGATGCAATAAAAATACTAGCCAATAAAATCCAGAAACATCAAAAAGTGATAATAAATAAGGACTGAGCTGGTTTTACATAAGAAATATATGTTTGGTTTAATGTTATAAAATTTATTTACTTCACCACATTGACAGATTAAAGGAAAAAAACCATCTGAGCATGCTGATTTTACCATTTGCTAATATTCACATGGTAGAAAACTAGAAACAGAGAGGAAATTTCTAAATTGATAAAAGTAGCTACAAATATTTCACAGCAAAGATCGTTCTTGATGATGAAAAGTTTAAAGAATTTGCCTTAAAGTCAAGAACAAAGGAGAAATGACCACTATCACCACTTCTGGTCAGTATGACCACATTAAAAGAAGAAAAATAATTCATAAGGATGCAAAAGAAGAAAAATTGTGATTAAGTCCAAATGGTATCATTGTTTATATAGAAAACCAAAACCGACTGATTTGTAGAATCAAGAAAGAAGTTTAGCAAGATTGATAGTGAAAGAGCTATGTGTAAAATCAATGTCATTCCTAAGTACCTTTAACAGCAATTAGAAAATGAACTAAAAAAGATACAACTTAGGAAAAGAACCAAAAAACCCACAAAATACTTATGAATAAACTTAATCAAAACATTTCCAAAAGCTGAAAAATAAAATAAAAAAATTTATTATATTGTACTTAAAAATTACATAAATTGAGAGAAATATCATATTTATGCAAAGGAAGGTTCAATCATCCCAAACTCAATATAGAAATTTAATGTAATTCCAATAAAAATTTAAAAGAATTTTTTTTGGAACTTGCAATGTGATTTTATAATTTATAAAATCTTATAGGATCAAGAATAGACAAAACCATTTTGAAGCAGAATCAGACAGAGGCACTTATCTTACTAGATAATCAAGACTTTGTTACAGAGGTATAAGTAATACAGTGTCATATTGGTTCAAGAAGAGACAAATAGACTATATTAGGGTTCTCTAGAGGCACAGAACTAATGGGATATATATATATAGTATATATATATGTGGAGATATATATATATATAAATATATATATATATATATATATAAAAAAAGGGGAGTTTACTAAGTATTAACTCACATGATCACAAGGTCCCACAATAGGCTGTCTGCAGGTTGAGGAACAAAAAGAGCCAGTCCAAGTTTCAAAACTGAAGAACTTGGGAGTCTGATGTTTGAGGGCAGGAAGCATCCAGCACAGGAGAAAGATGTAGGCTGGGAGGCTAGGCCAGTCTCTCTTTTCACATTTTTCTGCCTGCTTATATTCTAGCCTCACTGGCAGCTGATTAGATTGTGCCCAACCAGATTAAGGGTGGGTCTGCCTTTCTTAGCCCATTGACTTAAATGTTAATCTCCTTTGGCAACACCCTCACAGACACACGCAGGATCAATACTTTGTATCCTTCAATCCAATAAAGTTGACAGTATTAACCAGCACATAGACCTGTATGATAAAGGGTATAGAAACAGATCTAGGTATATATGTAACCTTGTGGTATGACAAAACTGGTATTGTAGATCAGTGGGTTAAAAAATGCCTATTCAATATATTGTACTGAGAAAATTTCTTATCCAAAAGAAGAAACACAAAACAAACAAAAAGAAATAAAATTTCTAACTCACATCATGTCCAAAAAGTAATTCTAGATGGCTTAAGAATTTTATTGTGAAAGCCCAAATTTTAAAGCTTATATTAGTAGAAGCAAAGATACAAATATGTATTGGTGACTTTGGTGTAAGAAAGGATTTCTTAAATAAAACCTTCAGAATGGAAACCACAAAGGAAAGTCTTGATAAATTAAAATACATTTAAGTTGAGATTTACTTTTGATTAAAAAACACACAAAGCATGGGTCAGGGGGATGGAGACCATCAGGAAAAATAGCTAATGCATGCTGGGTTGAATACCCAGGTGATGGGTTGGTCTGTGCAGCAAATCACCATAGCACACGTTTACCTATGTAACAAACCTGCATATCCTGCACATGTATCCCGGAACTTAAAATAAAACAAAATATAACAAAAAAAGAAAACACACACACACACAAAGAAAATGAAAAGACAACAAATGAGGACAAAATATTTATATTTTTAATACATATATTCAATAAAGATTTGCTGTCTAGAAAATATAACTTCAAATCAGTAAATTCAAATAATCCAATGGAAAGACTGTGTGTCTCTGTGTGTGTGTGTGTTTACATACATAAACAGAAGCAGAGGCATTAATGCTAACAAAATGGGATAAATAAATGCTTAACCTCAGTAGTATTCAAATATATAAAACTTAAAATTACAACAGGATAACATTTCACACCCACCATATTGGTAAAACCTAAGAAGTCTGACAATATGCAATGTTGGGAAGATAAGTAATAGCATGAACTCTTACTACAAACACTTACCATTGGATAACCTGACATTATCCAATAAAATTGAAGATGTACATACACCATAACTGACAAGTATGTATACTTATACAGTATAGAACTCTTGCATATTTGTTTTGGGAGACATAAGCAGAATTCATAGTAACCAAAATAACTGGAAACAAACCAACTATCCATAAAAGTTGAACACATAAGTTTTAGAACATTATGCAATTGGATACTGTATAGCAATAAGAAAAAATGAAATGGAATCTTTCAGAATGACAGAATAAGGAGCTTGGCTGACTCTCATTTCAGTAAAACAACAATTTAATCAGTGAAAATTATAAAACACAAAAATGTAAAGTCCATGGAAATTGTATTAGTACATACAGCAAATGAGGAAATAATCAACAAAATCAACTAAATCTTGGTAAGAATCTAGCAGCCTAGAAAAAGGATCATACACCATTACTGAATGTGATTTATCTCAGGAATGTAAGATTGGTTCAACATACAAAAATGAATCAATATAATACAACATACTGTTAAAATAAAGGACAAAATTATAGGTGCAGAAAAAGCATTTGAGAAAATCCCAACCAGGAAAAGAAAGACACTTTCTCAACCTGACAAAGATCATGATCAAGTATGAAAAACCTGCAACTGACATTAGGTTTAATGGTGAACACCAGCATATTTTCTTTCCCTTTAAGATTAGGAACAAGACAAGGGTATCCATTCTTGCCACTTTTATTCAATATTGTGTTGGAGGTTCTAGCTAGAACAATTTTGTAAGTAAGAGAAAAAGACTTCCGGATTGGAGACAAGGAAGTAAAACGATCTCTATTTGCAGTTGACATGATTTTTTTTGCATTTAAAAAATCTTACAGAATCTATTAGAAACTATCAGAACCAATAATCAAATTAAACAAGAGTCCATAATACAGAAATAATACAAAAAATCAATTGTATTTCTATAGAAAAGTAACAATTTGAAAATAAGATTTTAAAAACAATTCAATTTGCAATACCCTCAAAATGAATAAAATACTTAGAAATAAATTTAACAAAATAGTGCCAGATTTGTACACTGAAATTTTAAGGAAAGCCTCCATAAATGGAAAGACATTTATATTCATGAATTGGAAGATTTAATATTCTTGTCAATACTCCCCAAATTGACCTATGGATTCAATGCAATCCCTATCAAACTGCTAGCTGGCTTTTTGCAGAAATTGAAAAGCTGGCCCTAAAATTCATATGGAAATACAAGGAAATCAGAATAGCTAAAACAATCTTAGAAAAGAATAAAGCTGGAGGACCCACATTTCCCAACTTCAAAACTTACTACAAAGTGTACTCAATACTTACTTTATTACGACAGTAATCAAGATAGCATGGTACTGGCATAAAGATGGCTATATTGATCAACGGAATGAAAATGAGGTCCAAAAATGAACTCTCACTTTTATTGTTAATTAATTTTGAAAAGGGTGCTAAGACAGTTCCATGAGGGAAAGTATAGCTTTTTCAGCAATCGGTGCTGTGACTACTGGATATCCATTTGGAAAAAGATTAAGTTAGACCTCTGCACTGTGCACAAAAGGAATGCAAAATAGATCAAAGACCTAAATGTAAAAGTTTAAACTATAAAACTTTTAAACAAAAAATAGGAGTAAATCTTCCTGACTTTCAGTTTGTCAGTTTTTTAGCTATAAGACTAAAAGATAACTAAAAGAAAACAACAGATAAATTGCACTTCCCCAGAATAAAAAAATTTTGTCCCTTAAAATGTTGTGCTTCTTACCTAGAAGAAAGTGAAAAAAAAAAAAAAAAAAAACCCACAGAACAGGAGAAAATTTATCGGATGGGGACTTTTATATAGAATACAAAAAACTACTCAAAACTCTAGTAAGACAAATAATCCAGCTTTAAAGTGGGTGATATACTGCCTCAGGCATGCACATGTGTGCAGAAACCTCTGCTGACCACTGCCATTGGTGGGCATGTGCAGGAACCCCCTGCTGCTCACCACCTCCTTGCTAAATCATTTTTGCTGGCACACTTCACAGGAGTGCTGTTGCCAGCAGACTGGGAATATCTCGGCCCCGCCAGCACAGCAGATGCTTAACCTCAAGGGGCCAGAGAAAAAAGCTGCAGGCCTGGTCTCATCTCTCGAGGCTTAGAACATGAAGCCCAGGAGTGCTGAGCTGAGCATTGGACCCCTGAAATCATCCAGAAATGAGGCCAATTGACAAAACCCAACTTACACCACAGTCAAATCCTCAAGGGAATCAAAGAATATAAAAGCAAAAAACCCCATCCAAAGGAAAACAACTTCAAAGATTAAAGGAACATTGACTCATACAGATGAGAAACAGTGAAAGAACTCTGGCAATTCTAAAAGCAAAAGTATCTTCTTACCTCTAAATGACACACTAGTTCCTCAGTAATGGTTGTTAACCAGACAGAGATAGCTGAAATGATAAACAAATAATTTAGATTCTGGATGGCAATGAAGATCATTGAGATTCAGGAGAAAGTTGAATCTAAGGAATCCCATAAAATGATAACAAGAGCTGAAGGATGAAATAGTCCTTTTAGGAAAGAACCAAACTGATCTTCCAGAGCTGAAAAACTCACTACAAGAATTTCATAATACAATCAGAAGTATTAACAAGAGAATAGACCAAGCTGAGGAAAGAATATCAGAGCTCAAAGACTGGTTCTGCGAATCAACTCAGTCAGACAAAAATAAAGAAAAAAAAGGCCGGGCACAGTGGCTCATCTCTGTAATCCCAGAACTTTGAGAGACTGAGGCAGGAGGATGATTCGAGCCCAGGAGTTCAAGACCAATCCAGACAACATAGTCAGAACTATAAATAACAAAAAAAAATCTGCCAGGTATAATGGCATTCACCTGTAGTAGTCTCAGCTATACAGGAGGCTGAAGCGGGAGGATTGCTTGAGCTCAGGTGCTCAAGGATGCAGTGATCTATGATTGCACCACTGCACTCCAGCCTACACGACAGAGTGAGACCCTATTTAAAAAAAAAAAAAAAAAAAAAAGAAAGAAAAGAAAAGAAAGAAAAGAGAATTTTTAAAAATGAATAAAATGGCTGAGAAATATGAGATTATGTAAAGGAACAAACCTATGACTCTCTGGCAACCCAGAAAGAGAGAGGGGGGGACAGAGCAAGCAACTTGGAAAATATATTTGAGGATATTGTCCATGAAAATTTTCCCAACCTTGCTAGAAAAGTCAACATGCAAGTTCAGGAAATTCAGAGAACCTCTGCAAGAAACTACATACGACCATCCCCAAGACACATAGTCTTCAGATTCTCCAAGGTCAATGTGAAATAAAAATATTAAAGGCCACTAGAGAGAAGAGGCAGATCACGTACAAAGGGAACCCCATCAGGCTAACAGCAGAGCTTTCAGCAGAAACCTTACAAGCCAGAAGAGATTGGGGGCCTATATTCAGCATCCTCAAAGAACAGAAATTTCAGACAAGAATTAAATATTCAGCCAAACTAAGCTGAATAAGTGAAGTAGAAATAAAATCCTTTTCAGATAAGCAAATGCTAAGAGAATTTGTTACCATGAGACTTGCCTTTCAAGAGGTTCTTAAGGGAATGCTAAACATGGAAACAAAAAACTGCTACCTGCCACCACAAAAACACAAACTGTAGTGTTTACATACTCCACTGACACTGTGAAGTAACTATACCATCAAGTCCACATAACAACTAGTTAACAAAACAACTCACTGATAGGATCAAATCCTCACATATCAATATTAACCTAGAATGTGAACGGGCTAAATGCTCCACTTAAAAGGCACAGAGTGGCAAGTTGGATAAAGAATCAAGGCCCAACTGTATCCTGTCTTCAAGAAACCCATCACACATGCAATGGCACCCATAGGCACCAAGTAAAGGAATGGAGAAAGATCTATCAAGCAAATGGAAAACAAAAGAGAGCAAAGGTCATCATTCTTATTTCAAACAAAATGAGCTTTAGACCAACAATGATCAAAAAGGACAAAGCATTACATAATGATAAAGGGTTCAATTCAAAAATAAGACTTAAATATCTTAAATATATGTGCACCCAACAATGGAGTACCCAGATTCATAAAAACAAGTTCTTAGAGGCATACAAAGAGACTTAGATAACCACATACTAGTAGTGGGAGAGTACAACATCCCACTGACAGTGTTAGATCAATAAGGAAGAAAACTAACAAAGATATTCAGGACCTAAACTTGATGCTTGATCAAATGGACTTAACAGATATTTACAGAACACTCTACCCCAAAACAAAAGAATATACCTTCCTCTCATCCACACACAGCACATTCTCTAAGATCAACCATATGCTCAGTCACAAAGTAATTCTCAACAAATTCAAAAAACCCAAAATGATACCAACCACCATCTCAGACCACAGTGCAAAACAAATAGAAATCAATACCAAGAAGATCTCTCAAAACCATACAACTACATGGAAATTAAACAACCTGCTCCTGAATGACTTTTGGGTAAAGAATGAAATAAGGCCAGTAATCAAAAACTCCTTTGAAACTAATGAAAACAAAGATACAATATACCAGAATCTCTGGGCCACAGCTAAAGCAGTGTTAAGAGAGAAGTCACTAGTATTAAACACCTATATCAAAAAGTCAGAAAGATTTCAAATAACCTACCACCACACCATGAGGTACTAGAAAAACAAGAGCAAACCAGTCCCAAATCTAGCAGAATACAAGAAATAACCAAAATCAGAGATGAACTGAATGAAACTGAAACACAAAAATCCACACAAAAGATAAACGAAACCAAAAGTTGTTTTTTTGAAAGAATAAATAAGATTGATAGATCACTACTAGATTAATAAAGAAAAAAAGGAGGCAACACAAATAAACACAATCTGAAATGACAAGACATTATCACCAACCCCACAAAAATACAAAAAACACTCAGAGGCTGTTATGAACACCTCTATGCATACAAACTAAGAAGCCTAGAAGAAATGGGTAAATTTCTGGAAATATACAACCTCTGAAGTTTGAACCAGGGAGAAACTGGATATCTGAACAGATCAATAATGAATTCCAAAATTGAATCAGTGATAATAAGTTATTCTACTATAAAGACATATGCACACATAAAGTTTATTGCAGCACTATTTACAATAGCAAAGACTTGGAACCAACCCAAATGTCCATCAATGATAGACTGGATAAAGAAAATATGGCACATATATACCATGGAATACTATGCAGCCATAAAAAAGAATGAGATCATGTCCTTTGCAGAGACATGGATGAATCTGGAAGCCATCATTCTTAGCAAACTAACACAGGAACAGAAAACTGAACACCACATATCCTCACTCACAAGTGGGAGTTGAACAATAAGAACACATGGAAACGGGGAGGGGAACATCACACACCAGGGCCTGTCGGTGGGTGGGAGGCAAGGAATGCATGCAGGGCTGAAAACCTAGATGATCGATTGATAGGCACAGCGAACCACCATGTCATATGTATACCTGTGTAACAAACCTGCACATTCTGCACATGTATCCCACAACTTAAAACAAACAAACAAACAAATGAACAAATACTACCAACCAGAAAAAGCCCTGAAGCAGACAGATTCACAGCTGAATTGTACCAGGCATATAAAGCAGAGCTTGTATCAATCCTCCTAAAACTATTCCAAAAAGTCAAGGAGGAGGGACTCCTCCCTAACTCATTCTATGAGACCAACATCATTCTGATACCAAACCTGGCAGAGACATAACCAGAAAAGAAAACTTTAGGCCAATATCCCTGGTGAACATGGTCACAAAAATCCTCAACAAAATACTTGCAAATCAATTCCAGCACGCATCAAAGCTAACCCACCCGGGTCAAGTAGGCTTTATTCTTGAGATACAAGGCTGTTACAACACATGCAAGTCAGGAAGTGTGATTCATCAGATAAACAGAACTAAAAATAAAAACCACACAATCATCTCAATCAATAAAGAAAAGGTCTTCCATAAAATTAAAAATCATTTCATGTTAAAAACCCTAAACAAACTAGGCATTGAGGGAACATACCTCAAAATAATAAGAGCCATCTCTGACAAACCTAGAGCTAACATCATACTGAATGGGCAAAACCTGGAAGTATTCTGCTTAAGAAGCAGGACATGACAAAGATGCCCACTCTTACCACTTCTATTCAACATAGTTCTGGAAATCCTAACTAGAGCAATCAGTCAAGAGAAAGAAATAAAAAGCATACAAATATGAAGAGAGAAAATCAAACTCTCTCTCTTCACAGATGGTAAGAGTCTACACATAGAAAATCCCATCTTCTCTGCCCAAAGGCTCCTAGAACTGATTAACAACTTTAGTAAAGTATTAGGATACAAAACCGATGTACAAAAACTAGTAGCATTTCTATATCACCAAGCTGAGAGTCAAATTAAGAAGGCAATCACATTCACAATAACCACAAAAAATACCTAGAAATACAGCTAACCAGGGAGGTGAACTATATATACAATGAGAATTACAAAACTCTGCTGAAAGAAATCAGAGATGACACAAATAAATGAAAAAACATTCCATGCTCATAGATTGGAAGACTCAATATTGTTAAAATGGCCATACTTCCCAAAGCCATTTATAGATTCAATGCTATTCCTATTGAATTACCAACCTCATTTTTTATATAATTGGAAAAAAATTATTCTAAAATTCATATGGAAACAAAAAACAGCCTGAATAGCCAAAGCAATAGTAAGCAAAGAACAAAGCCAGAGGCATCACACTACTCAACTTCAAACTGTACTACAAGGCTACAGTAAACAAAACAGCATGGTACTGGTAAAAAACAGACACATAGGTCAGTTGAATAGATTAGAGAAAATAAGGCCACACACCTACAACCATCTGATCTTTGACAAAGTTGACAATAACAAGGAATGGGGAAAGAATTCTCTATTCAATAAATGGTACTGGGATAACTGGCTAGCCATACAGAGAAAATTGAAACTATACTCCTTCCTTCCACTATATACAAAAATAAACTCAAGATAAATCAAAGACTTAGATGTAAAACCTAAAACTATAAAAACCTTAGAAGAAAATATGTGAAATGCCATTCTGGACATAGGCCTTGGCAAAGATCTCACGATGAAGACTCCAAAAGCAGTTGCAACCAAAGCAAATAATGACAAGTGGGACCTAATGAAACTAAATAGCTTCTGCACAGCAAAGGAAACCACCAACGGAGTAAACAGACAACCTACAGAATGGGAGAAAATATTTGCAAACTATGCATCCAACAAAGGTCTAATACCCAGAAACTGTAAGGAATTCAAATAAATCAACAAGTAAAAACCAAACAATCCCATTAAAAATGGCAAAGGATGTGAACAGACACTTCTCAAAGGAAGACATACATGCATCCAACAAGCATGTGAAAAAGTGCCCAGCACCACTAATCATTAGAGAAATGCAAATTAAAACCACAGCGAGATACCATCTCACACCAATCAGAATGGCTATTACTAAAAAGTAAAAAAATAACAGATGTTGGCGAGGTTGCAGAGAAAAGAGAATGCTTATATACTGCTGGTGAGAATGTAAATTATTTCAGCCACTATGGAAAGCAGTCTGGAGATTTCTCAAACAACTTAAGACAGAATGACCATTCAACCCAGCAATCTCATTACTGGGTATATACCCAAAAGAATATAAATTATTCTACCATAAAGACACATGTATGCTTATGTTAATTGCAGCACTTTCCACAGTAGTAAATACCTGAAATCAACTTAGATGCCCATCAAACAGTGGTTTGGATAAAGAAAATGTGGTACATATACACCGTGGAATAATATACAGCCATAAGAAAGAGTGAAATTATGTTCTTTGCTACAACATGGATACAGCTGCAGGTCATTATCCTAAGCAAATTATGCAGGAATAGAAAACCAAATACCTCACTGTCTGACTTATAAGTGAGTGCAAAACATTGAAAACACATGGGCACAATGAGGGGAACAATAGAAACCAGGACTTACTTGAGAGTGGAGGGTGGGAGGAGGTTGAAGATCGAAAAACTACCTATTAGGTACTATGCTCACTAAAATCATTTGTACATACAATTTACCCCTGTATCAAACCTGCACATGTACTCCCAAACCTAAAATAAAAGTTGGAGGAAAAAAATGGGCAATACTTTGAATAGCCATTATTTCAAAGTAGATACACAAATGTGCCAATAAGCACATGTAAACATGCTCAACATCCTGAGTCATTAGGGAAATGTGAATCAAAACTACGTAAGACAATACATCACACCCACGATGATAGTTGCAATTTAAAAAAAATGGTTGTTGGTAAGGTTGTGGAGAAATTGGAATCCTCCATTGCTGGTGGGAATGTTATAGTTGAGAGTTATCTTCCACTTACTGCTTTGAAGATGTTCCTGCTTCTACTTCTGACTTCTGTTTTTACTGATGAAAAGTCTGCTACCTATCTGATGATCTTACCTGTTTAGACGATTTTATTACTTTTGATAGCTGTTATGGTTCTAAATCTTTGATATGATATAGTTTTTGTTATGAGTTCTCTTTGTTTGTTTTCTTTAACATACTTGAATATGCTGTAGGTTTTTCTTTGAGTTAGTTTTCTTTGAGTTACACATTATCTCTTCAGTAATGCCTCTCCATTCCTTTTTTCTTTCTGGAAATTCTCTTAGACATATTTTAAAGCTTCTTATTATTTTATCCATTCTCTGTCATGATTTTCATCTCTTTATTTCTTTTGAATTCTTGGTGATTTCTAATTATGAATCTTTTCATTAATACTTTCTTAAGATGTCTAATTTTCTGTTCAACTCATATATTGTATTTGTTTTTTTCCATTTGCAATGAGTATGGTTTTCATTTCTAGAAATTCTATTTGTGAAAAAAACTACCCTGAAGTTTCTATTTCTTAATTTATCACTTTAAATATTGTATAAATAAAGCATATATAACTAAAATATTTAGAATATAGTCATTCCTTTCTTTTCTTTCTTTCTTCCTTTCTTTTCTCTCTTTCTTTCCCTCTTTATTGCTTTTCTTTCACCCATGCAAAATGTATTTATTGATTGCCAATATGTGCCAGGAAATAGAGCATGAAAAAAATATAAAGTTTCTGCCCTCAGATGTCTCTCTGTATCTCCTTCTTTCTCATAGATACATAGATATAGGTGGACATATATGTAGATAAGGATATAATATAGATATAGAGTTAGCTTAGTTGGAGACATGTTTTTTGGAGAAAGATAAAGCAGGGTTAAAGGAGATGTGGGAAAATGGGTGGGAGTTGCAGAAATGACATATGAGATGGTCAGGGAAGGCTCTATAATAAAGCATCACTTAAGCAGAGCCTGGAAGTGAGTAAGGGAGCAGTTCTTGTGGGTGTCTTGGAGATGGGCATTCTAGGTAACCCGAACCTTAAGTGCCAACATGCTGAGGTTAAAAATTTTTATTTTTTAGGCTTGGGCACGGTGGCTCATGCCTGTAATCCCAGAACTTTGGGAGGCCCAGGTGGGCAGATTACGAGGTCAGGAGTTCGAGACTAGCCTGACCAACATGATGAAACCCCATCTCTACTGAAAGTACAAAAATCAGCTGGGTGTGGTGGCACACACGTGTAATTCCAGCTACTCCGGAGGGTGAGGCAGGATAATCGCTTGAACCCAGGAGGCAGAGGTTGCAGTGAGTCGAGTTCATGCCACTGCACTCCAGCCTGGGTGACAGAGTGAGACTCTGTCTCGAAAAAATTTTTTTTAATTTATTTTTTATTAATTGTTAATTTTTGTGGGTATACAGTAGGTGTATATATTGATGGGATATATGAGACATTTTGATACAAGCATGCAATGCATAATAATCACATCAGGATAAATGGGGTATCCATTACCTCAAGCATTTATCTTTTGTGTAATACATAATCCAATTATACTATTTTAGTTATTTTTAAATGTACAATTAAATTATTTTAATTACAGTCACTATGTTGGGCTAGCAAATACTAGGTCTCATTCATTCTTTCTAACTATTTTTGTACCCCTTAACCATCCCCACCTTCCCCACTCCCACACATCCCCAATTACCCTTCCCAGCCTCTGGTAACCATCCTTCTACTCTCTATCTTTGCAAGTTAAATCGTTTTAATCTGCCACAAATAACTGAGGACATGGGAAGTTTGTCTTTCCATGACTGGCATGTTTCACTTAACATCATCACCTCCAGTTCCATCCATGTTATTGCAAATAGCAGGACGTCATTCTTTCTTATGGCCGAATATTACTCCATTGTGTATGTGTACATTTTCTTTATCCATTCTAAGTGTTGATGGACACTTAGGTTGCTTCCAAATGTTGGCTATTGTTAACAGTGCTGCAATGAACATGGGAGTACAGATATCTCTTTGACATACTGATTTTTTTTCTTTTGGGTATATACCTAGGAGTAGGATTGCTGGATCATATAGTAACTTAATTTTTAGTCTTTTGAGGAACTTCCGAGCTGTTCTCCGTAGTGCTTTTACTAATTTACATTCCCACCAACAGTGTACAAGGGTTTCCTTTTCTCCATATCCTCACCAGCATTTTTTACTCTCTGTATTTTGATGAAAGCCATTTTAACTGGGGTCAGATGATATCTCATTGTGGTTTTGATTTTCACTTCTCTGATGGTCAATGATGTTGAAGAATGTCTTCATATACCTGTTGCCATTTGTATGCCTTCTTTTGAGAAAAGTCTATTCAGGTCTTCTGCCCATTTTAAAATCAGATTATTAGATTTTTTTCATATAGAGTTGTTTGAGCTCCTTATGTATTCTGGTTATTAATCTCTTGTCAGATGGGTAGTTTTCCAATATTTTATCCCATTCTGTGGGTTGTCTTTTAACTTTGTTGATTGCTTCCTCGGCAGAAGCTTTTTAACTTGATGTGATCCTGTTCATCTATTTTTTGCTTTGGTTGCTTGTGCTTATGAGGTATTAATCAAGAAACCTTAGTCCACTCCAATGTCCTGGAGAGTTTCCCCAATGTTTTCTTTTAGTAGTTTCATAGCTTGAGGACTTAGATTTAAGTCTTTAATCCATTTTGATTTGATTTTTCTATATGACAAGAGATAGGCACCTAGTTTTTCTGCATATTCATATCGTTTTCCCAGCATCATTTATTGAAGAGACTGTCCATTCCTCAATGTATGTTCTTGTCACCTTGTCAAAAGTGAGTTCACTGTATATATATGGACTTATTTCTGGGTTCTCTATTGTGTTCCACTGATGTATGTCTCTGGTTTTAGGTCAGTACCATGTAGTTTTGGTTACTATAACTCGGTAGTATAATATGAAGTCAGGAGATGTAATTTCTCCATTTTTGTTCTTTTTGCTTAGGATAGCTGTGGCAATTCTGGGTCTTTTGTGGTTCCATATAAATTTTAGGATTTTTTTTTATATTTCTGTGAAGAATGTCATGGAATTTTGTTAGGGATTTTATTTAATCTGTAGATTGCTTTAGATGGTATGGACGTTTTAACAAATTAATTCTTCCAATTCATGAACATAAAATTCATCATTTTATAGTTTTTATTATAGATATATTTCACTTATTTGGTTGTTAATTCCTAGGTATTTAATTTATTTATAGCTACTGTAAATGAGATTACTTATTTTTTATATTTCACTTTTTAAGATTGTTTACTCTTGGCATAGAGAAAAGCTACTAATTTTTGTATGTTGAACTTGTTTATAACCTCTAATAGTTTTTTTTTTTTGTGGAGTCTTTAGGTTTTTCCAGACATAAGATCACATTATCTGCAAACAAGTATAATTTGAATTTTTTCTTTGCAATTTGGATGCCCTTTCTTTCTTTTGTCTCGCCGCTCTAGCTAGGACTTCTAGTACTATGTTGAATAACAGTGGTAAAGTGGGCATCATTGTCATGTTCCTGACCTTAGAGGAAAGGTTGTTAGTTTTTCCCCATTAAGTATGATACTAGCTATGGGTCTGTTGTATGTGGCTTTTATTATGTTGAAGTATGTTCCTTCTATGCACAGTTTTTTGAGGGCTTTTATCATAAGAGAATATTGAATTTATCAAATGCTTTTCAGTATCAATTGAAATGATCATATGGTTTTTGTTCTTCATTCTGTTAATATGATGTCACACATTGATTTTTGTATGTTTCATAATTTCTGGTTCTATTTCATTGTAGTCAAATAATGTGCTTGATATTATTTCATGCTTTTTGAAACTTTTAAGACTTGTTTTGTGACCTAAGATAGGGTTTATCCTTTGAATAACCCATGTGCTGAAGAAAAAAATGTATATTCTGCAACCCTCGGATGAAATGTTCTGTAAATATCTGTTAGGTCCATTTGGTCTATAGTGTAGACTAAATCTGATGTTTAATTGTTGATTTTCTGTATGGAAGATCTGCCCAGTGCTGAAAGTGGGGTGTTGAAGTTTCCAGCGATTATCGTATTGAGGCCTCTCTCTCTTTAGCTCTAATAATATTTCCTTTATTTATCTGGGCTCCAGTGTTGGGTGCATATATATTTATCATTGTTATATCCTCTTGCTGAATTGACCCCTTTATTATTATATAATGACTTTCTTGATCTCTTCTTATAGTTTTTGTCTTAAAACCTATTTTGTCTAAGTATAGCTACTCCTGCTCTTTTTTGGTTTCCATTGGTGTGGAATAGCTTTTTCCCATCAATTTATTTTTTGCCTATGTGTGTTTTTATAGGTGAAGTATGTTTCTTGTAGGCAATAGATCAATGGGTCTTGTTTTTCATTCATTCAGCTACTCTACGTCTTTTGATAAGAGAGTTTAGCCCATTTACATTCAATGTTATTATTGATAAATAAGGACTTACTCCTGCCATTTTGTTATTTGTTTTCTGGTTGTTTTGTGGCATCTCTTCCTTCTTTCCTTCTTTTCTGTCTTCTTTTAGTGAAAGTGATTTTATCTGGTGATATGATTTAATTTCTCGCTTTTTATATTTTGTGTATCTGGTGTACGTTTTTTGAGCTGAAGTTAGCATAAGGCTTGCAAATACTATCTTATAACCCATTATTTTACACTGATAACAACTTAACACTGCTGCATAAATGAACAAACCAGCAAAAAAAAAAAAAAAACTAATAAAAACTCTATACTTTAACTTTGTCCTCCCACTTTTAAAATTTTTTGTTATTTCTCTTTATGTCTTATTGCACTGTTAATATCTTGAAAAGTTGTTGTAGCTGTTTTTTATTGGTTCATTGTTTAGTCTTCCTACTTAAGAGTAGTTTATAGCTCACAATTACAGTGTTATAATATTCTGTGTTTTTCTGTGGACTTACTATTAGCAGTGTATTTTGTACCTTCAGATGATTTCTTATTGCTCATTAACATCAGTATTTCAACTGCATTTTCAATTCCAGAATTTCTGCTTTTAAAAAATTATTTCAAGCTCTTTGTTAAATTTATCTGATAGAATCCTGAATTCTTTCTAGGTGTTATCCTGAATTTCTTTGAGTTTCCTCAAATTGGCTATTTTGAATTCTTTGTCTGAAAGGTCACATGTGTCAGTCTCTCTAAGATTGGACCCTGGCACCTTATTTAGTTCATTTGGTGAGGTCATGTTTTCCTGAATGGACGTGATGCTTGTGGATGTTTGTTGGTGTCTGGGCATTGAAGAGTTAGGTATTTATTGTAGTCTTCACAACCTGGACTTGTTTGCACTCATCCTTCTTGGGAAGGCTTTCTAGGTATTCAAAAGGACTTGGGTATTGTTATCTCAGCCATATCTGCATTAGAGGGCATCCATAGCCAAGTAAAGTGTGGTTCTTGCAGACTCATAGAGGTATCACCTTGGTGGTCTTGGATAAGATTTGGAAGAATTCTCTAAATTACCAGCAGAATCTCTTATTCTTTTCCCTTACTTTCTCCCAGACAGTCTCTCTCTCTCTCTCTCTGTGCTGAGACACCTGGAGCTGGGGGTGTGGTGACACAAGCACCCCTGTGGCCACCACCACTGGGACCGTGCTGGGTCAGAGCTGAAGCCAACATAGCACTGGGTCTTGTGCAAGGCCTGATGTAGCCACTACCTGGCTACTGCCTATGTTTAATCAAGGGCTTATGGCTTTGCAATCAGCAGGTGGTGAAGCCAGCCAGGCTTGTATCCTTCCCTTCAGGTCATTGAGTTCTTCTAGATCCCAGATGGGTCCAGAGATGCCATCTGGGAGCTAGGGACTAGAGTCAAAAACCTTAGAAGTCTTCCTGGTGTTCTAGTCTACTGTGGTTGAGCTGACCCTCAAACCATGAGACACAATCCTTCCCTTTCTTCCCTTCCTTTCCACAGGCAGAAGAGCCTCATCTCATGGTCATGAAAACAACTGGCCCACAGGGAGTACTGCCAGACTACCACCGATGTTTACTTAAGGCCTAAGGCTCTTCAAACAGCTTGTGGTGAAAGCTGCGAGGCCTGGGACTCACCCTTCAGGGCACTGGACTCTCCTCTTGCCCAGAGCAGGTCTAGAAATGCTGTCTAACAGCTAAGACCTGGAGCTGGAGACCCCAAGAGCCTGCCTGGTTCTCTACCTCACTGCAGTCGAGCTGGTACCTAAGGTGCAAGACAGTCTTCTTTACTTTTCCCTGTTTTTCACAAGTAGAAAAAGTCTCATTGTAATCACCACAGTTGGGAATGTGCTGGGTTTCACCTGAAGCTAGCACCTCTTAGAATCTCATCTAGGTCCCATGGCCTACTACCTGGTATCGCTGCTGGTTATTCAGGGATGAAGAGCTTTTTAGTTAGTAGGTGACGAATTCTGCCAGGATTTGGTCTTTCCCTTCAAGGAAATTGGTTCCTTTCTGGCCCAGCGTGTGTCTGGAAATGTCATCTGGGATCTAGGGCCTGGAACGAGGGCCTCAAAGCTCTGCGGTGTCTTATCCTACTGTGGCTGAGCTAATATCCAAGATGCAAGACAAAGTCCTCTTTACTCTTTTCTCTCCTCTCAAGTGGAAGGAAGGAGTCTCTTTTGGAGCCATAAGCTGTGCTCCCTAGGTTTGGTGGACAGGTGGTGCAAGTAAGCCCTCAGCTGCCCTGGCTTGTGTATCAGTATGTCATATGCCCCCCAAGTCCACTGGCTCTGAGCCCAGTCCAGCACTAGGACTTGCAGTCCTTGTGGCCTAGAATGGCTTTAAAGTTTATTTAGAACTCCAGTACACTTTAGCTTGTTGTGGTGAGGCTTGCCAGAACTGTGTTCTGACTGCTGTGATGAGTGATTCCCCTCCAAATAGGACTGGTCTGAATACTCCCTTTATGGGTGGACACCTGCTGGATTCAGCCAGGTTTTGCTTTCTGCTATGACAAGGCAGCATTGAGTCCAATGTGAAGTCTCATAATTGCTATGCTCTCCCTCTCCCAAACCCACAGATTTCTCCGTGCCACATAGTCATTCTGGGAGGATAGGGGAAGTGTGGTATTAGTGATTCAAGACTCTTTCCTACCCTCTTCAGTGCCTCTTTCAGCAATGTGAAGTTAAAACCAGGTACTGTGAGTACTCACCCGATATTTGGTTCTTATAAAGGTGCTTTTTTGTGTAGATAGTTGTTGAATTTGGTATTTCTGCATGGGGGAAGACCAGTGGGACCTTCTATTCCACCATCTTGCTACATGCTTTCTAGAATTTGTTGTTAAAGAACAGCAAAGGGGCAGGGTTGTCAGAAAGGATTAAGCTAGAGAAAGATACTTGTAGGATAAGAGTTCACAGAGATGATGGTGGGGTGGGGCCATGTTATATAAGGCCTTTTAAGTCTTTTCAAAGATTACTCTGAGTAAGATAGGAGCCATTGCAGGGTTTGAGGTGTGAAGTGGTTGAATCTGACTTATGTTTAAAATATCATTATGTGTAATTGTGATCTACGTGAAGGATGATGATGATGAAAGCGGTAAAAATGTGCTTGAATTGAAGAAATGTTTTGAAAGTAATGCAACACATAGGATTTGCTGAACCTTTGGATACAGGATGGATGGCTGGGGGTGGGGAGAGAGAGAGAGTGAGAGAATGAATGAGAATTGAAGACTTACACTGAGGGTTTTAACCTGAACAACTGAGAGGATAGTGTTGGCATTAACTGAGATGATACAATCTATGGGACAGTTTTCAGTGTGTTACATGTGAATTGCTTTTAGGTATGCTATGAAGATGATGGAGATGTTGAGCAGGCAGTTGGATATGCAGGCCAAGGTGAGTCTAGACTTCAAGGAGGGATTACAATGAAAAAATAAAAGTGGGTATTTGTCAATGCCTAGAGAGTCATGAGCTCAGGTTCATGTGCTACCAGCAGTGAGTGTAAGTAGACAAGAGAAGAGATCAGAAGAGTGAAGTCTGCAGAAATTCAGTGTTTAAAGTTCAGGGATATCAGCAGGGACCAGCAAGGAGACCAAGAAGAAGCCAGTGCTGTAGCAAGAGAACCAAGAGAGAAACCCGGGCAGCCAAGTGAAAATTGTTCAGTAGGAAGAAATGATAACTATTATTAATGCTGCTGAGAGGTGAAGTATGATGAGGACAAATAATTGACAGTCAAATTTTGCCACATGGGGGTCACTCTGTACCTTTGCATGAGATATCTAAGTGAATGTAATGGGGACAAAACCTGGCAAGTATGAGTTCAAAAGATAATTGGAAATAGAACATGAAGACAACAATTGAAACCAATTCTTTCATGGACTTTTGCTGTAAAGAAGAGCAGATAAATGGAATTACAGCTGAAGGGGAATATGAGTCAAATGAACCAAATAAAGCTTTAAATTTTTTTAAATGTGGGAGATATTACAGGGTATTTACATACTGATGAGAATAGTCAGAAGAGGGAGAAATTGATGATGCAGGAGATATGGGAGATAGTTGCTATAGGGCATCCAAACTCACCATAGCACATTCAAATATAGTCAAATATAGAAGTAGAAATAGCTGCAGGTGCGCTGGAAGATGTGTTGGTAAAAGCATAGAGAACTTCCGTTTTCATTACTTCTAATTTCTCAGTGAAATAGAAATCAAATCTTCAGCAGAGAATCAACAGTAGGAGGAGGTGCTGAAACTTAGAGGAACTGGGACAGAGTATAAAATAATTGTTTAGGAGAGTGGAAGAATGAATGGACTATAGAAATGCAGTAATATTGCAAGAGAGCTAAAGGTGGTGGGTGGACATGTACTTAAAATGAAACAAGTCGGTACAACTATATGTTTTTTTTTACCAGTTACATTTAGTCAACAAAGTGCTGATGAGAAGAGACTGCTAATTGAATTTAGTCAGGATATTTTGTCATTTGATAAAATGAAGACAGAGGGGCAAGGGTACTGGAGATATATCTAGGTAAATTAATGCAATTGTTGGAGTGAGTATATGAGGGGAAATGAGCTGTACAGAGAGATATGGTGGTTGGTGAGTGAGATGTTTGAAACTGAATTCTTGAAGGAGGTGTAGTCATTGGTAATGACACATTCTGGGATTTGGAAGTAGATGCCTAAGGCAGTGTGGAGGACAAGCACATTCAAAGAATAGAGGCCAAAAATTGAGAGCATTGGTTTTTTAAATTATCAGTGACATCTATGCTATCCAAAATGGTAGCCAGTAGCACACCTGGGTATTTAAAATTAATTAAAATTAAACAAAAGTAGAACTCCAGTTCCTCAGCTGCGCTGGCCATATTTCAGGTGCTTAATTGCCGCATGTGTCTAGTGACTACCATTTTAGAGAGTGCAGAGAGAGACTATTCCCATTACTGGATAAAGTCTATTGGATTGATCAATATGGATATTGATATTGTCAACAATTATGACAAGAGTAATTTTGGAGAGGGTGATAGTGATCCAGCTGGTAAAATCTTTGAAGAATGGCTACCAAAGATGTCATCTATCCTAACTTCGTGCCCAGTGGGTTGAACAAGTGTTGGGAGAGAAAGCAGCACTCTTTGGGAGGACTGACAGTGTATTCTCAGGAGATGACCAGGTCTTAGTTATAGTAAAGAGGCGAAAAAAGACATCCCACAAAAAGCTGAATATATAGGAATTTGTAGATAAGAAAAGGTGAGATCTATTAGGTTGGTGCAAAAGTAATTGCGGTTTTGTTATTACTTTAATGGCAAAATCCACAATTACTATTGCACCAACCTAACATAGGGTACCAAGGAAGGTTTTGAGGTATTGAAAAGAGTAGGAGATTAGATTCTCGGGCAATATAGCTGAATAGGAGCAGCCCTGGCCTGCAGCTCCCAGCAAGACCAATGCAGAAGGTGGGTGATTTCTGCATTTCCAACTGAGGTACCCGGTTCATCTCAGTGGATGAGATGAGATGAGACAGTGGGTGCAGCCGACTAAGGGTGAGCAGAAGCAGGGTGGGGTGTCACCTCACATGGAAGTGCAAAGGGAAGGGGAATTTCCTCCCCTAGGTGAGGAAAGCCACAAGGGACTGTGCTGTGAGGGACAGTGCTATCCGGCCCAGATACTAAACTTTTGCCACAGTCTTGGCAACCCACAAACCAGAAGATTCCCTTGGGTCCCTACACTACAAGGGCCCTGGGTTTCAAGCACAAAACTGGGCAGCCATTTGGATAGACACTGAGCTAGCTGCAGGAGTTTTTTTCATACCCCAGTGGCACCTGGAATTCCAGCAAGACAGAACCGTTTACTCCCCTGGAAAGGGGGCTGAAGCCAGGGAGCCAAGTGGTCTAGCTCAGCAGATCCCACCCCCATGGAGACCAGCAAGCTAAGATCCACTGGCCTGAAATTCTCACTGCCAGCACAGCAGTCTGAGGTCGAATGGGATGCTTGAGCTTGGTGTGGGGAGGGGCATCTGCCATGACTGAGGCTTGAGTAGGCGGTTTTCCCCTCATAGTGACACAAAGCCACTGGGAAGTTTGGACTGGGTGGAGTCCACTGCAGCTCAGCAAAGCCGCTGTAGCCAGACTGCCTGTCTAGATTCCTCCTCTCTGGGCAGGGCATCTCTGAAAGAAAGGCAGCAAGCCCAGTCAGTGACTTATAGATAAAACCCTCATCTCCCTGGGACAGAGCACCAGGGGGAAGGGGCGGCTGTGGGAGCAGCTTCAGCAGACTTAAACATTCTGCCTGCTGGCTCTGAAGAGAGCAGTGGATCTCCTAGAACAACCCCTGAGCTCTGCTAAGGTATAGACTGCCTCCTTAAGTGGGTCCCTGACCACCATGCCTCCTGAGTGGGAGGCACCTTCCAGCAGGGGTCGACAGGAACTTTAAACAAGAGAGCTCTGGCTGGCATTTGGTGGGTGCCCCTCTGGGATGAAGCTTCCAGAGGAAGGAGCAGGCAGCAATCTTTGCTATTCTGTAGCCTCCACTGGTGATACTGAGGCAAACAGGGTCTGGAGTGCACCCCCAGCAAACTTCAGTGGACCTGCAGCAGAAAGGCCTGACTGTTAGAAGAAAAACTAACAAACAGAAAGGAATAGCACCAACATCAACAAAAAGAATGACCATGCAAAAACTCCATCTGAAGATGACCAATATCAAAGACCAAAGGTAGATAAATCCATGAAGATGAGGAAAAAAGAGCACAAAAAGCCTGAAAATTTAAAAAACCAGAACGCCTCTTCTCATCCCAAGGATCACAACTCCTCACCAGCAAGGGAACAAAACTGGACAGAGAATAATTTTGACGAATTGACAGAAGTAGGCTTCAGAAGGTAGGTAATAGCAAACTCCTCCGAGCTAAAGGAGCGTGTTCTAACCCAATGCAAGGAAGCTAAGAATCTGATAAAAGGCTAGAGGAATGGCTAACTAGAATAACCAGTTTAGAAAAGAAAATAAATGACATGATGGAGCTGAAAAATACAGCATGGGAACTTTGTGAAGCATACAGAAGTATCAATAGCTGAATCAACCAAGTGGAAGAAAGGATATTAGAGATTGAAGATCAACTTAATGAAATAAAACATGGAGACAAGATTAGAGATAAAAGAATGAAAAGGAACAAAGCCTCCAAGAAATATGTGACTATGTGAAAAGACCAAAAATCTATTATTGATTGGTGTACCTGAAAGTGACAGGGAGAATGGAACCAAGTTGGAAAACACTCTGCAGGATATTATACAGGAGAACTTCCCAAACCTAGCAAGACAGGCCAACATTCAAATTCAGGAAATACAAACACCACAAAGATACTCCTTGAGAAGAGGAACCCCAAGACGCATAATTGTCAGATTCACCAAGGTTGAAATGAAGGAAAAAAATGTTAAGGGCAGCCGGAAAGAAAGGTTGGGTTACCCACAAAGGGAAGCCCATCAGACTAACAGCTGATCTCTCTACAGAAACTCTACAAGCCAGAAGAGAGTGGGGGCCAATATTCAACATTCTTAAAGAAAAGAATTTTCAACCCAGAATTTCATATCCAGCCAAACTAAGCTTCATAAGTGAAGGAGAAATGAAATACTTTACAGACAAGCAAATGCTGAGGGATTTTGTCACCACCAGGTCTGCCTTACAAGAGTTCCTGAAGGAAGCACTAAATGTGGAAAGGAAAAACCAGTATTGGCCACTGCAAAAACAAATCAAAATGTAAAGACCAATGACACTATGAAGAAACTGCATCAGCTAATGGGCAAAATAACCAGCTAGCATCATAATGACAGGATCAAATTCTCATATAACAATGTTAACCTTAAATGTAAATGGACTAAATGCCCCAATTAATAGACATAGACTGGCAAATTGGATAAAGAGTAAAGGACTATCAGTGTGCTGTATCCAGGAGACCCATCTCACGTGCAAAGAAATATATACACTCAAAATAAAGGGATGGAGGAAGATTTACCAAACAAATGGAAAAAAAATCAGGGTTTGCAATCCTAGTCTCTGATAAAACAGGCTTTAAACCAACAAAGATAAAAAAAAAGACAAAGAAGGGCATTACATAATGGTAAAGGGATAAATGCAACAATAAGAGCTAACTATCCTAAATATATATGCATCCAATATAGGAGCATCCAGATTCATAAAGCAAGTTTTTAGAGACCTACAAAGAGACTTAGACTCCCATACAATAATAGTGGGAGATTTTAATACTCCACTGTCAATATTAGACAGATCAATGAGATAGGAAATTAAAAAAGATATATAGAACTTGAACTCAGCTCTGGACCAAGTGGACATAATAGACATCTACAGAACTCTCCACCCCAAATCAACAGTATATACATTCTTCTCAGCACCACATAGCACTTATTCTAAAATCGACCATATAATTGGAATAAAACAGTCCTTAGCAAATGCAAAGGAATGGAAATCATAACAAACTGCCTCTCAGGCCATAGTACAATCAAATTTGAACTCAGGATTAAGAAACTCACTCAAAACTACACAACTATATGGAAACTCAACAACCTGCTCCTCAATGACTACTGGGTAAAAAAAAATGTAATTAAGCCAGAAATAAAGAAGTTCTTTGAAACCAAGAGGAACAAAGACACAATGTACCAGAATCTCTGGGACACAGCTAAAGCAGTGTTTAGAAGGAAATTTATAGCAGTAAATGCCCACAAGAGAAAGCAGGAAAGATCTAAAATTGACACCCTAACATCACAGTTAAAATAACTAGAGAAGCAAAAGCAAACAAAATCAAAAGCTAGCAGAAGACAAGAAAGAACTAAGATTAGAGCAGAACTGAAGGAGATAAAGACATGAAAAATCCTTAAAAAAAAAAAATCATGAGTTCAGGAGCTGGTTTTTTGAAAAGATCAAGAAAATAAATAGACAGCTAGCCAGACTAATAAAGAAGAAAAGGGAGAAGAATCAAATAGACACAATAAAAAATAATAAAGGAGAGATCACCACTGATCTCACAGAAATGCAAACTACCGTCAGAGAATACTATAGATGTCTCCACACAAACAAACCAGAAAATCTAGAAGAAATGGATAAATTCCTGGACATATATACTCTCCCAAGACTAAACTAGGAAGAAGTCAAATCCCTGAAAAAACCAATAACAGGTTCTGAAATAGAGGCAGTAATTAATAGCCTACCAACAACAAAAGCCCAGGACAAGATGGATTCACAGCCAAATTCTAGCAGAGGTACAAAGGAATAATTCCTTCTGGAAGTATTCCAAACAACAGAAAAAGAAGGACTCATCCCTAACTCATTTTATGAGGCCAGCATCATCCTGATACCAAAACCTGGCAGAGACACAACAAACAAAGAAAATCTCAGGCCAATATCCCTGATGAACATTGATACAAAAATCCTCGATGAAATACTAGCAAACTGAATCCAGCAGCACATCGAAAAGCTTATCCACCATGATCAAGTCAGCTTCATCCCTGGGATGCAAGGCCGGTTCAACATTCGCAAATCAATAAATGTAATCTATCACATAAACAGAACCAATAACAAAAACCACATGATTATCTCAATAGATGCAGAAAAGGCCTTTGATAAAATTCAACACCCCTTCATATTAAAAACACTCAATAAACTAGGTATTGATGGAACATATCTCAAAATAATGAGAGCTATGTATGACAAACCCACAGCCAATATCATACTGAATGAGCAAAAGCTGGAACCATTCCATTTGAAAACCAGTAAAAGACAAGGATGCCCTCTCTCACCACTCCTATTCAGCATAGTATTGGAAGTTCTGGCCAGGGCAATCAGGCAAGAGAAAGATATAGAGTATTCAAATAGGAAGAGAGGAAGTCATATTGTATCTCTTTGCAGATGACATGATTGTATATTTAGAAAACCCCATTATCTCAGTCCCAAAACTCTTTAATCTGATAAGCAACTTCAGCAAAGTCTCAGTATACAAAATCAATGTGCAAAAATCACAAGTATTCCTATACACCAATAGCAGACAGAGAGCCAAATCATGAGGGAACTCTCATTCACAATTGCTACAAGAGAATGAAATACCTAGGAATACAACTTACAAGGAATGTGAAGGACCTCTTCAATGGGAACCACAAACCCCTGCTCATGAAAACAAGAAAGGACAAAAACAAATGGAAAAACATTCCATGCTCATGGATAGGGAGACTCAATATTGTGAAAATGGCCATACTGTCCAAAGTAATTTACAGATTCAATGCTAGTCCCATCAAGCTACCATTGGCTTTCTTCACAGAATTAGAAGAAACTACTTCAAATTTCATATGGAACCAAAAAAGAACCTGTATAGCCAAGACAATCCTAACCAAAAACAACAAAGCTGGAGGCATCATTCTACCTGACTTCAAACTATACTACAAGGTACAGTAACCAAAACAGAATGGTACTGGTACCAAAGCAGATATGTAGACCAACAGAACAGAACAGAGGCCTCAGAAATAATGCCACACATCTACAACCATCTGATCATTGACAAGCCTGACAAAAACAAGTAATGGGGAAAGGATTCCCTATTTAATAAATGGTGTTGGGAAACCTGGCTAGCCATATGCAGAAAACTGAAACTGTACCCTTTCCTTACACCTTATACAAAAATTAACTCAAGATGGATTAAAGACTTAAACTTAAGACCTAAAACCATTAAAAACCCTAGAAGAAAACCTAGGCAATACCATTCAGGACATAGACATGGGCCAAGATTTCATGACTAAAACACCCAAAGCAATGGCAACAAAAGCCAAAATTGACAAATGGGATCTAACTAAACTCAAGAGCTTCTGCACAACAAAAGAAACTACCCTCAGAGTGAACAGGAAACCTACAGAATGGGAGAAAATTTTTGCAATCTATCCACCTGACAAAGGGCTAATATACAGAACGTACAAGGAACTTAAATTTCAAGAAAAAAACAACCCCATCAAAAAGTGGGCAAAGGATATGAACAGACACTTCTCAAAAGAAGACATTTATGTGACCAACAAACATGAAAAAAAGCTCATCATCACTGGTGCAAATTAAAACCACAATGAGATACCATCTCATACCAATTAGAATGGCGATCGTTAAAAAGTCAGGAAACAACAGATGCTGGAGAGAATGTAGAGAAATAGAAACACTTTTACACTATTGTTAGGAGTGTAAATTAGTTCAACCATTGTGGAAGAGAGTGTGGTGATTCCTCAAGGATCTAGAACTAAAAATACCATTTGACCCAGTAATCCCATTACTGGGTCTATACCCAAAGGATTATACATTATTCTACTATAAAGACACATTCACACATATGTTTATTGCAGCACTGTTCACAATAGCAAAGACTTGGAACCAACCCAAATGCCCATCAGTGTTAGACTGGATAAATAAAATGTAGCACATATACACCATGGAATGCTATGCAGCCATAAAATAATGAGTTCATGTCCTTTGCAGGGGCATGGATGAAGCTGGAAACTATCATTCTCAGCAAACTAACACAGAAATGGAAAACCAAACACCGCATGTTCTCGCTCACAAGTGGGAGTTGCACACTGATAACATATGGGCACAGGGAGGGGAACATCACACACCGGGGCCCATTGGGATGTGAGAGGCAAGGAGAGGGAGAGCATTAGGAAAAAATACCTAATGTAGGTGACAGGTTGATGGGTGCAGCAAACCACCATGGCACATGTATATCTATGTAACAAACCTGCATGTTCTGCACATGTATCCCAGAACTTAAAGTAAAATAAAATAAATAAACATGATTAAAATAAAGAAAAGAGTAGGAGATTAGATCGGTGTAAGAAATGCGCAAAGCTATATGAAGATTAGAGTCCCAGTAAAGAAAGATGACCTCAAAGTCTTGGGCTTCTTATACTGACTGATGCCAGGAATGGAGCATAATAAGATTATTTCTGACAGTATCTTAGGTTCGGTTGCCAGTAACAGTAAGGAGGGATAAGAAAGATTCTTATCAATGGTGGTTGTTAGAGAATCTTACTAGGAGTCTTTGAGCTATAGATATAGATAGATATAATTTCATCTATCTATAAATAGATATAGAGATATCTATTTTGGTAATAATTACATAGATAATATGCATATAGAGATAGAATTATATGGATTATGTCTAATATGGAGAGATAATTTTATAGAAAATATATATTTCAATCTATATCTGTATTTATCTACATTTAAGATCCAGATCCTGTATTTTAAGATCCAGAAAATTGTTGTAAAATTATTTTACACATATTTTTCTTGAAATAATTCTTTGTTTTTGCATGTCTTCTTTAACAGCTTTATAATACTATTCAGAAATTTAAAATATGAATATTATTCAGCCCTTGAATATTCTGACTTCCCAATTTTTGAAGCACTTGGTGTTGCTTCATCTCAGTTGATTGGAATATAAAGTTAAAATTTTTTTTCTGAGTTGAGTATGTGGGTAGCCTATTTCCTGGGCTGTTTCATGTCTGAGAATGTCTTTTTGTTACCTTCTTGTAAGAATGGTATTTTTTTATAATAAAATTATTGGGTCATAGCATTTCTCCTAGAACACCAGGTGTTGTTCTCTTATTTTCTGGAATTTAACGTTACAGAAAAGGAGTTTCTGGTAAATTGATTATTAATTCTTTGTTAGAAACACTTTTTTTATTCTGCCTGAATGCTGGTGAGGTATTTTGTCTTTATCTCTGTACCTCAAAAAAATTTTCTGGTCTGCATTTGGAAATAATTACCTTAATTAGTTTTGCCTGGATTGAGTTGTTCAATACATAGCTCTTCCTTCAATACAGGAAAAATCATTTTTCTACTATTACATTCATTCTAGGGTCGAGCTCTTCATTTTCTGTATGTAAGGTCTTTCACATCTTTTCTTCTTATATTCATTTCTTCACAGGAAAGTATTAAAGTTTTTCTTCTACAGGATCAGATCTAGTCTTTACTCAATCATGTGTTTTTATTCTGACACTCTTTTAAAGTTTTTATTACATAATATTTAACACATAAAATAATGTAATAAGCATACACATTATTGAACATAATAAATACTCATAATTTAACATCCATCTTACGAGCTGAACACTACCAATACTTTTGAAGGTATGCTTCTCACCAACTCCATGCCCCATACTTCTTACCAGGAGTTAATGTAATGTTGAATTTTGTTTTGACCATTCTCCTGTTTTTCTTAAAAAAAAAAAAAACTTTGTATTATTTTGTAATAGCCTTAGATTTACAGAAAAATCATAAAGACATTATGAACAGTTCCCATATTCCCCTTGCTCTTTTACTTAAGATGCTGTAATTTGGATTATTTTTAAATTTTTCCAAATCTAATTCATCTCATCTTTCCAAGTCTTTTTTTCCCCTTATAACATAATCCAAATTTGCTCACGTTTTATAGAGGATGCTAAAAAATTTACCAAAATTTTTATGTGTATTCTTCATCAAATTTCTTTTTTGAGTATGTTTTTCTTTTGAGCCCTCTGAATGGTGATTTTTCCCTTTATTCAGGCAGAGCTTTTTAATAGGTCTTGTATCAGTGTTTTTAGGGCTGCAGTAAGAAAGTAAAACCAACTTGGTGGCTAAAACAGCAGAAATTATCCTCTCACAGTTCTGGAAGCTGGAAACCCAAAATCAAGGTGGTGATAAGGGTCATCCCTTAACACCCCACCAAGCCTCTAGAGGAGGAATCTTTCTCTTCCAACTTCTAGTAGTCTCAGGAGAGCCTTGAATTGTGGCCACATCATTCCAACCTCTGTGACCATCTTCCCTCAGTGTCTATTTTCACATGGCATTCTCCTGTGTGATTGTGTCCAAAGTTCTGTCTTCTTATAAGGACACCAGTCAGATTAAGGACCCACCCTACATTACTATGACTTCACTTTATTTATTTATTTGGTGCGATCACGGTTCACTGCAGCCTCTGCCTCCTCAAAAAGTGATCTTCCTACTTCAGCCTCCCAAGGAGCTGGGACTACAGGTGCACACTACCACATTCAGCTAATTTTTTGTATATTTTTAGTAGAGATGGGGGTCTCGCCATGTTGCCCAGGCTTGTCTCAAAATCCTGAGCTCAAGTGATCTGCCCGTCTCAGCCTCCCAAAGTGTTGGGATTACAGGTGTGACCCTCCACCCCTGGCCTGACCTCATTTTGAATTAACTAACTACATTTGCAACACCCTATTCCCAAATAAGTTCACACTTAAAGGTACTGGAGGTTAGGACTTCAACTGTGTCCCTTTTGGGGGAACAGTATTCATATAAAGTCATAACAGGCCTCATGTTTGTTTGTTCTCCCATTTATCTTACATTCAACTTGCTCAAGCTCAGTGTTTGTCCCCAGACTGGATAATCCTTGGTCCAGCAAATTTTCCAAATCACACCTGATGGACAGCTTGACTGTGTAGTTTCTAAAACAGTTTCTCACTTCTAGACTCCCTGGTGTTTTTGCACATGTGTATCTTATCTTATTCTATTCCTGGTTTCTTTCTTTTCTTTTCCTCTAAGCTGATGTAGAAAACTACAATAATTCGGGGACCGGGGTGGTTCCAAGATGGCCGAATAGGAACAGCTCCAGTCTACAGCTCCCAGCGTGAGCAACACAGAAGACAGATGATTTCTGCATTTCAAACTGAGGTACCGGGTTCATCTCACTGGGGATTGTTGGACAGTGGGTGCAGGACAGTGGGTGCAGCACAGCGAGCATGAGCTGAAGTAGGGCAAGGCATCACCTCACCTGGGAAATGCAAGGGGTCAGCGGATTCCCTTTCCTAGCCAAGGAAAGGGGTGACAGACAGCACCTGGAAAATCGGGTCACTCACACCCTAATACTGCGTTTTTCTGATGGTCTTAGCAAATGGTACACCAGGAGATTATATCCCATGCCTGGCTCAGAGGGTCCTATGGCCATGGAGCCTCACTCATTGCTAGCAAAGCAGTCTGAGATCAAACTGCAAAGTGGCAGCGAGACTAGGGGAGGGGCACCCGCCATTGCTGAGGCTTGAGTAGATAAACAAAGCCTCTGGGAAGCTCGAACTGGGTGGAGCCCACCACAGCTCAAGGAGTCCTGCCTGCCTCTGTAGACTCCACCTCTGGCGGCAGGGCATAGCAGAACAAAGGGCAGCAGAAACCTCTGCAGACTTAAACATCCCTGTCTGACAGCTTGGAAGACAGTAGTGGTTCTCCCAGCATGGAGCTTAAGATCTGAGAATGGAGAGACTGCCTTCTCAAGTGGGTCCCTGACCCCCGAGTAGCCTAACTTGGAGACACCCCCCAGCAGGGGCAGACTGACACTTCACACAGCCGGGTACCCCTCTGAGACAAAACTTCCAGAGGAACAATCAGGCAGCAACATTTGCTGTTCAGCAATATTCGCTGTTCTGCAGACAGCTGCTGATACCCAGGCAAACGGTCTGGAGTGGACCTCCAGCAAACTCCAACAGACCTGCAGCTGAGGGTCCCAACTGTTAGAAGGAAAACTAACAAACAGAAAGGACATCCACACCAAAACCCCATCTGTACATCACCATCATCAAAGACCAAAGGTAGATAAAACCACAAAGATGGGGAAAAAACAGAGCAGAAAAACTGGAAACTCTAAAAATCAGAGTGCCTCTCCCCCTGCAAAGGAATGCAGCTTCTTACCAGCAACGGAACAAAGCTGGACGCAGAATGACTTTAACAAGTTGAGAAAAGAAGGCTTCAGATGATCAAACTTCTCTGAGCTAAAGGAGGAAGTTCAAACCCATGGCAAAGAAGTTAAAATCCTTGAAAAAAGATTAGACGAATGGCTAACTAGAATAACCAATGCAAAGAAGTCCTTAAAGGACCTGATGGAGCCGAAAACCATGGCATGAGAACTACATGAAGAATGCACAAGCTTCAGTAGCCGACTTGATCAACTAGAAGAAAGGGTATCAGTGATGGAAGATCAAATGAATGAAAAGAAGTGAGAAGAGAAGTTTAGAGAAAAAAGAATAAAAAGAAATGAACAAACCTCCAAGAAATATGGGACTATGTGAAAAGACCAAATCTATGTCTGATTGGTGCATCTGAAAGTGATGGGGAGAATGGAGCCAAGTTGGAAAATACTCTTCAGGATATTATCCAGGAGAACTTCCCCAATCTAGCAAGGCAGGCCAACATTCAAATTCAGGAAATACAGAGAACGCCACAAAGATACTCCTCAAGAAGAGCAACTCCAAGACGCGTAATTGTCAGATTCACCAAAGTTGAAATGAAGGACAAAATGTTAAGGACAGCCAGAGAGAAAGGTTGGGTGGGAAGCCCATCAGACTAACAGCTGATCTCTTGGCAGAAACTTTACAAGTCAGAAGAGAGTGGGGGCCAATATTCAACATTCTTAAAGAAAAGAATTTTCAACTCAGAATTTCATATCCAGCCAAACTATGCTTCATAAGTGAAGGAGAAATAAAATACTTTACAGACAAGCAAATGCTGAGAGATTCTGTCACCACCAGGCCTGCCCTACAAGACCTCCTGAAGGAAGCACTAAACATGGAAAGGAACAACTGGTACCAGCCACTGCAAAAACATGCCAAGTTGTAAAGACCATCAAGGCTAGAAAGAAACTGCATGAACTAACGAGAAAAACAACCAGCTAACATCTTAATGACAGGATCAAATTCACACATAACAATATTAATCTTAAAAGTAAATGGGCTAAATGCTCTAATTAATAGACACAGACTGGCAAATTGGATAAACAGACAAGATCCATCAGTGTGCTGTATTCAGGAAACCCATCTCACGTGCAGAGACACACATAGGCTGAAAATAAAGGGATGGAGGAAGATCTATCAAGCAAATGGAAAACAAAAAAAGGCAGGGGTTGCAATCCTAGTCTCTGATAAAACAGACTTTAAACCAACAAAGATCAAAGGAGACAAAGAAGGCCACTACATAATGGTAAAGGTATCAATTTGACAAGAAGAGCTAACTATCCTAAATATATATGCACCCAATACAGGAGCACCCAGATACATAAAGCAAGTCCTAAGTGACATAAAAAGAGACTTAGACTCCCACACAATAATAATGGAAGACTTTAACACCCCACTGTCAACATTAGACAGATCAACGAGACAGAAAGTTAACAAGGATATCCAGGAATTGAACTCAGCTCTGCACCAAGTGGACCTAATAGACATCTACAGAACTCTCCACCCCAAATCAACAGAATATACATTCTTCTCAGCACCACACCACATTTATTCCAAAATTGACCACATAGTTGGAAGTAAAGCACTCCTCAGCAAATGTAAAAGAACAGAAATTATAACAAACTGTCTCTCAGACCACAGTGCAATCAAACTAGAACTCAGGATTAAGAAACTCACTCAAAACCACTCAACTACATGGAAACTGAACAACCGGCTCCTGAATGACTACTGGCTACATAATGAAATGAAGGCAGAAATAAAGATGTTCTTTGAAACCAACGAGAACAAAAACAAAACATATCAGAACCTCTGGGACACATTTAAAGCAGTGTGTAGAGGGAAATTTATAGCACTAAATGCCCAGAAGAGAAAGCAGGAAAGATCTAAAATTGACACCCTAACATCACAATTAAAAGAATTAGAGAAGCAAGAGCAAACACATTCAAAAGCTAGCAGAAGGCAAGAAATAACTAAGATCAGAGCAGAACTGAAGGAAATAGAGACACAAAAAGCCCTTCAAAAAATTAATGAATCCAGGAGCTGGTTTTTTGAAACGATCAACAAAATTGATAGACAGCTAGCAAGACTAATAAAGAAGAAAAATGAGAAGAATCAAATAGATGCAATAAAAAATGATAAAGGGGATATCAACACTGATCCCACAGAAATACAAACTACCATCAGAGAATACTATAAACACCTATATGCAAATAAACTAGAAAATCTAGAAGAAATGGATAAATTCCTCGACACATACACCCTCCCAAGAATAAACCAGGAAGAAGTTGAATCTCTGAATAGACCAATAACAGGCTCTGAAATTGAGGCAATAATTAATAGCTTACCGACCAAAAAAAGTCCAAGACCAGACAGATGCACAGCTGAATTCTACCAGAGGTACAAGGAGGAGCTGGTATCATTCCTTCTAAAACTATTCCAATCAATAGAAAAAGAAGGAATCCTCCCTAACTCATTTTATGAGGCCTGCATCATCCTGATACCAAAGCCTGGCAGAGACACAACAAAAAAAGAGAATTTTAGACCAATATCCTTGATGAACATTGATTCAAAAATCCTCAATAAAATACTGGCAAACTGAATCCAGCAACACATCAAAAAGCTTATCCACCATGATCAAGTGGGCTTCATCCATGGGATGCAAGGCTGGTTCAACATTCACAAATCAATAAACATAATCCAGCATATAAACAGAACCAACGACAAAAACCATATGATTATCTCAACAGATGCAGAAAAGGTCATTGACAAAATTCAACAGCCCTTCTTCCTAAAAATTCTCAAAAAATTAGGTATCGATGGGCTGTATCTCCAAATAATAAGAGCTATTTATGACAAACCCACAGCAAATATTATACCGAATGGGCAAAAACTGGAAGCATTCCCTCTGACAAAGGGCACAAGACAGGGATGCCCCCTCTCAATACTCCTGTTCAACATAGTGTTGGAAGTTCTGGCCAGGGCAATCAGGCAGGAGAAAGAAATAAATGGTATTCAGTTAGGAAGAGAGGAAGTCAAGTTGTCCCTGTTTGCAGATGACATGATTGTATATCTAGAAAACTCCATTGTCTCAGCCCCAAATCTCCTTAAGCTGATAAGCAACTTCAGCAAAGTCTCAGGATACAAAATCAATGTGCAAAAATCACAAGCATTCTTTTTTTTAATGTACTTTAATTTTTAGGGTACATATGCACAATGTGCAGGTTTGTTACATATGTATACATGTGCCATGTTGGTGTGCTGCACCCATTAACTCGTCATTTAGCATTAGGTGTATCTCCTAATGCTATCCCTCCCCCTTCCCCCCACCCCACAACGGTCACCAGAGTGTGATGTTCCCCTTCCTGTGTCCATGTGTTCTCATTGTTCAATTCCCACCTATGAGTGAGGACATGCGGTGTTTGGTTTTTT